>NC_056732.1:1427687917-1427937917 GCF_019279795.1 Protopterus annectens | reverse complement strand
ACTTTAGCACATATCATTTTCCATGTGGAATGAATGTCGTCCTGCTGTAAAACCAACATAATAACATGTAAAAGTGAACTTGAGTATCGCATGGGACTTTTAACCAGATCATTTCAATCAAAGGGGTACTGTCATAATGAATAAGGCATAAGTAAGCACAAATAAGCCGCAGTAAACATATAAACAAACAGTAAGCATATGCGACTGTACTTGCACGGGTGTAAGCAGTGGCCAGCATAAGAAATGTATATGAGTATGTACAGATGTAATATATATATATATATATATATATATATATATATATATATATATATATATATATATATATATATATGTATATACACACACACACACACACACACACATATATATATATATATATATATATATATATATATGTATATGTGTATATATATCTATCTATCTATCTATATATATATATATATATATATATATATATATATATAAAACGAATGAACGTCGCAACAATAAAGCATAGACAAGGGATGAGAAGGGAATCAACAGCAACTATAGTATCATAGAGTGCTGTCAGCGTATGCCATATCACACTGGCCAAGAGTGAGAAAAGTACTGCTACACACACCACAGGCAGGATATCATCAGTGAGAGTAACACAGTTGAATTGCCAAGTCTACTTTACACACAGACAGAGGGTAGCCCCTGCTGGGACTACCCAAAAATCATTAAGAGCGTTTAGCCCTCCTATCATTACACAAGCAAGGGCTGGTATGTTCAAAGACTAAATGGTGGGAGAGCCTGAGAATACATGAGGTGGGACAACATATGTGTAGGGCCTCTAACGCTCTGGAGACAGAAATGTTTGGAGGTGTGTCATGGCTGCGATAACAAGTGGATAATGGAAGTTACACATGTAAGTTGAACACTGGTGGGGTGGAGAAACTATGGGTATGAAATTATGGATCCAGGCGTGCCAGGGTTGGATGGCCTGGTTCTAATTGGACTGTTCCATAGAGGTCAGCGAGTTCGTAATAGGTACATATGCATACACACATGCAGACATCAATATGTAGAAGTACATTCTCTGTAACACATGTATTCCATTTGTAGACATAAATAATAGGAATGTGCACATACAAACATCGACAGTAGATGGAATACTAGGCTATGCAGAAGAGGGATGGGACGAAACTGCTACAATGCAGAGGCGTGTATGGTGTCCTAAGTCAGTGCTGTGCTGATGATAATCAAATGTGAGGGCTTCCCCACACATGGAATCATTCTTGCGATCTGCCCACTATGGCAACGCCAAGTACTAAACCGGTCTAATTGTAAAGGAAATACGCTGAACACGTACATAATTAGGCTCCCATGTGTAACATGTGTGATACCGCATAGTCATACATATTAATGAATTGTAGCGTCATGTTAAGGGGAGTAAGGATGTAATGAAGTATAGTGTCTACTCTTGCCATAAACACTTGCGTGTTCCATGTGGGGCAGCCCAATAATTGCAAATAGTATTCCTTTGGTCGCTCACATCACCAATGTTCGTGGACTAAACGTATGGGAGGTTGGTGGATACGTGGAGTGATGGGATGGCTCAATAGGAGTAGGGTGTGGCCAGTGTGTAGTGGTGTCGATACACCACAGATCCGATAGGAGAATGGATGACAGCAGTGCTAGGGAGGCATTGGGGTGTATTTGGGGAACCAGGAGCCATGGGTATATGGGTATATATGCATATGGAGCGGCACAACAATAGTGCATTCGTTTGAGCAACCCCACAATGAACAGACATTCTCATACTGCATCACACTGTATCACATTCCAATTACATCGGTAATCCGTACATGAACATATTGCAACATCTGTCCACTGTATAATGTGCTAAATACCGATTACAAGATAACTGGAGTGAAGTGTCGGTGTCATAATGAATGAGGCTCTAGTATGCAGGTGACGCATATATAAACACCATTATGCATGTGTAAGTGCGTATGCGCAGGGAATGTATTGATTTACACACACACACACACACATACACACACACACACACATATATATATATATATAAATATATATAAATATATATATATATAGACATATATTTAGATATATATAGATATTTATATATATATATGGTTGCAGACATACATATATATATATATATATATATATATATATATATATATATGTATATATATATATATATATAAATATATATATATTTATATGTAGTTGCAGACATATATATATTTATACACATATACGTACATATATAAATACATAAACACACATATATATATATATGTGTGTGTGTGTGTGTGTGTGTGTGTGTGTGTGTGTGTGTGTGCGTAGATATATAGAGATATACAGCTATGATAGGAAAAAGCACACAGGGATGACATATGTTCACAGGCTATGGCAATGGAAGTGAGGAGCCCAGGCAAGACACATGACACATGCAGCATGCCCTTCCATCCCCCTCCTACAGCCGGACATGGGAACTATACACGCAATCAATGTAAAGTGTCCACTGCTCCCCAGACCACAGGCAGGATACAACCGGGGGGTGACACAGTGCACCCGTGGATTCTAATCATGGAACACATACTGGAGCATCCCTTGCGGGACACCCCAAAAATTGGTAAAACAATACAAATGTGATAAATCGTCCATCTTGTCTGCGGTGTATACAGACTCGGAATACAAGGGTGGGTAACCCTGATGACCCATGGGCCGAGATAATTTTATGAAATGGGTCCCATGAAGTGGAGAGTGGACAGCGTGTAATGGTGAGTCCAGAACCGACCAGGTCCCAAAGTAAGGATGGGTGCTGTCGAGGAGGCAAGGGTGGGGGAACTATGGCTAGCTACTTATGGGTCTAGGTGTGCAGGTGTTGGCTGATGTTGGCCAATATGGACAGCCCTAGGGATGCAAGCGAATGTGTTCATTGGGCAGAGGCGTCGCCCAACGTGCAGCAACACCCACTGCGAGACCCACTAAAGCAAAGTGTAATCTATATGGTAAGGAACGGAATAACCAGATGTAGACATATATATGTAGAGCTATGTGTGTGTATATCTACCCATAGCAAGATTGAGATATGCTTCTCCCTCGCCGTAGTACGAATGTATACATACAGAGAAAGAATACAGATGCATACCCACATATGAATATATACATATGCAGACAACCATAGACCCATATGTCATTAGATTTTATATATATATATATATATATATATATATATATATATATATATATATATACAAATATATATATATATTTAGACAGCAAGTTATGAATATACATGCATGCATACATACATATGCAGATATATCTGTATATATTAATGTAAATAGATATATATATATATATAGGTTACAGTAAATATACACATGTATATAGCTAGGATATGATACAGCAGTTATGGGTAACATATGTTCACAGGCCGGGCATATGTTGGTGGGAGGTCCAATAAACAAACGTGTAACACGTAGCATCACCCCCCCCCCCCAGATAGGCCAGTGAGACATACAGACACACAATAAAGGTAAATACACCACTGCTTCTCAGACCACCAGCAGAAAACTACCAGTGGGAGAGATCTGCAAGGTCTACACTTGAAACATAGACATCGATGTCCCTTGTGGGACATCAAAAATAATGATCGTAGCCAGGCTGTAGATGTACACAGACCAGTAGGTTGTGCAAGCCTGATAACACATGGGTCGACACAGCGTATGACATATGTCCCGACATGGGAAGAGTGGGCAGTATGTAGTGGTGTGTTTATACCCCACCTGTGCCCAGAGTAAGGATGAGTGCTGTAGAGAAGTGGCAGGTAGGGAAACTATGGGTATGTGATTATGGGCTTAGGCATGCAGGTGTTGGCTGGCAGAGCCATATTAGGACTGCCCTGTGGATCTAAGTAATATTCCGATGTGGGCATAGCAGACGCCCATACCTCCCAAACCCTAAGAGCACATCCACTGGATAGTCCGTAAACCATTGGGGGAACACATAGGGACCATACCATTGAACTGTCCCCGATTACTAAGGACATCCGTGATTACGACTCAGAATCTAACTCTGTCCCACCTAAACCCTCAAAGAACATGTGATATTAGGAGGAAAGGTGGTGGAATACATGTAATAAATAATGACAACATGTAAGAGTCATAAACAGCATGTACCTCAGACAATGTGTGTGAATACATATGCTCTGGGTCTGTCAATGTGTCAAGTTAATAGCACCAAACTTCTAAATGTGTCACTGATGTTGTTATGCAGTGTCTCTGATTCAGTGTTCATTCTTCCCCATTCATATGAGAGGTCTGATAGTGACAGAAAGCACATATTCTGCTGACTACCTTAGAAAGATGATAGAATAATAGGTTAGGGTTACCACCTGTCCACCTTTGTGAGGGACAGTCCCCTTTGGGCAGTTGTGTCCTGCAAAATAATTGAAAATATGGCAAATGTCCTGAGATTTTAGGACAAATATTTCCTATATTGTCTGTAGTAGTTGCATAAAACAATTATTTTGTATCTGAAACACCTAAATGTTTTAAGAAATAGAATAAGCAACTTTAATGCTTCAAGAATAAGCTTTTATTTAGGCAAAACAGTGAAGTTCTTTCCTTTGTACTGGCTGTGGGTATGTTTTGTCCTGCAAAATGTGACGTTTCTACATAAAAGTCCCACCTTGGGCAATTGAAAAGGTGGCAACCCTATAATAGGTATGCAATAGCATGACTTGGCCGATGGATGTGGGTCCCAAAACCCAATTACTTGTCTGTATTGAAGAGTCTTGGTTCCCACGTATCAACCAGATGGGAGCAGATTGTAAGAAGAACACACAAATAATATGAATAAATCACTGGATAGGCCGACGATTCCGTACAGTCGAATGGCATGTCGTCATCTAATGGGCAGCCATTCCCGATACTGTAGGCATGTAATCTGATGTAATAGGCATCACAAGGTAATACTGTGGTCCTTGCTCCCACCCAGGGGTGTGAGTGTCAGATGCAAGCACCAATGTCGGTGCATTTGCAAGTGCGGGAGAGAGTGGGAGTAAGCTTGTTTGGCTACCAGTATGAGAGTATTGCACTGGTAAAGCAATGTAGAGGCTAACCAAGTGTAAGAAGCTGTAACCAGAGGTTAGCATTGCTTAACACCGTGCAAACCCACTCACACCCGCTCACAACTGTTTTAATATGCCTTACTCCCTCCGTATCCAATGGCCTTGTTCTGCCCTGCAACCAAATAAATGTCCTTTGCAAGGCGCGGAACCAGGACCCTGCACACACAGCTAATGTGATTTAACAATACGCCATGGCAGATATACAGACAATGGACAGTACCACAACGATATCATACAACACAGTTATTCAACAGTATAGGAATGTATCCCATCATGTAGATGTATATGTGAGTGTTTATGTCCAGCATATAGGTACATACATATATAGAGATATATCAGGAACATACCATGTGGCAACAAAGCAGTATAAATGAATGAAACGGGAAACACCAGTGAAGCCTGTATTATGTAGTGGTGTTGTTCTACGTAATCTCAAGAATCCCTCAGACAGACATGTGTCATTCATACACTCAAACAGTTGTACATTGGTCGTATACATTATTCTGTGCATGTAATGTACATTAACACAACACTACCTGTCCAATCATTATGTGTGAACAGTACTCTTGCAAGGTGCCATGTGCAACATCATCATCATGATAAAGGTAAATGGGGTAACCATAGAGGGACCAGTAGTGTTGTGTGTACAATGGGGTCATCCTCATCATGTGTACCTGGACCATTTAGGAGTGATGTGCATACCAGGATCGTGCACCTGAGGGACAGGGGTGAGGATAACAGGAGTATGTTGTGATGCATATTACAAGGGTTTCATGTGTCCAGTGGGCACGTGTGTGAAATGGACAGCTATGTATAGGGCAGATGTTGTCCTTGGAGCTGATTGGCCTTATGTTTCTGTAGGGTGAGGGTCAGATGTGGGGAAAGAAGAGTAGTTATGGCTGTGGAGGATAGGTAGGGTAGGATCACAGACAAGACAGCATACAGGGTCGGTATATGACACATGTAGGGGGATACACCTTGGACGTGGATGGGTGTTCGGCATTCACAAGCCCATGGGAACAGTGGGATGGAAGTCCCCAGCCATGGGCAACTGCCACTGCACCTAAACAGCTGCAAAGGAGGCAGTGCTGGGGGCTGTCCAGGAGGGGCAGCATCACCCTGTAAATGTGACAATCCTCCCTTGAGCTTGCGTATCTGGCTTCGGAACCCCTTAGTGAGCCCCCAACACAACACGTCTGGGACAGCATGACAGCAGACATGTACCTGTCTGGTCCTGCTCCCAGGGTGGACATGCCCCATCCTCAGTGGTGGTACTACCAGAAGGTGGTGCAGAGCCAACAGAGGTTGATGTCCAAGGCTGGACCCCAGATGTGCTGGTACCTGGTGCCATGGTCAGCTGAAGTGGGACAGGAGGTTCTGCCGGGACCTCCCAAGCCATTCAGCCTATTGTGTTGCAGTTTAAACCCACATATGGCTTAGTGATAGACAACAGCATACAGGATTACCTACAACAGTATGCATAGATATCACCATCAACCCAACACAACAGATGGTATACATTTGCAGAGGGAGCACAACACATGCATATATACTGCATGCCATCTGTACAATGTGCAGTAGACGTGTGACCGCAGCTATGAACAGTTGCTCATTATTGGCTTGTCACTGGGAACCCCAGACAGTGTCTGTCATACCACTGTTTCATGTGACATATGTACAGTCAGGGGTCGGATGGCAGTAACACATCACTATCATCATGTATTGCCTGCAATCCTCACACTATGCTCCTGCTGTGCATAGATGTGTGTTCAGTGTGTAACACAGGAAACAATGGTTCCACACACTGACCAGTTCACAGATGGCCCTACAGATGGGGGTCCCTCACAGACAGAGTACTGTCATGTCTGTATTAAAACATGCAGAATGGCCATTGCCACACACAACATGTTAAACAGGCAGTAGTCTCAATGCAGCATAGCTACACTTACATGCTGTAGTCATGTGTGGCACATCACCCTCCTGTCTTTAGGCTATTTCCCACTGTGTATGATGTTTGAGGTACATCCAGATATCATTTGTGATGCCGTTTCAGAACACCTCATCCAGGTACCACTCACAGCAGCTGTCATGGCCAAATACCAACATGTTTTTCCTAGATAGTGTACTGTGTTTATCACGCGAATGGCTATGGGAATACCATCACAGCTGTTCCACATACAATCAGCTAGAGGAGGACTGCAATAGTTGCAGAGGCCATCACCTGATTATGTCCATCACTTACAATACACATGCTGCTGCTGCTGAGCAGGTGTACACCTCCACAGCCACCAGAGAGTGTGTGGGTGGGACAGGCAAAGTACACCAGAGAAGGACTTGGAGACTTAACCCTAAGCATTGTCTGCCACACGCCTAACAGTACAGGGGTCAAACCCCTGACTGACTAGTCATTACTATTACATGTGCATGACGTTACTACATGTGCCACAAAGCTGACATGTTGCTGTGCTGTAAGAACATATATGTGTGTAGGTGAGAGACATCTGCAACAGAGATATAGTAGACATACATTAGGTGTGACACACATGGCTGTCCGTGTAAATGGATACCATTCTCACCACAACCACACTCTCTAATGGACTCGCATTGACACTCTTTGCCACGGCCACAAATACGCAACCTACCTACTTAGTTTGCCACACTGCACTAATGCACAGGACTACATGCACCACAGGGGATATCTGGAGGTTCTATGGACTGGGGAATGTGAACGTGTTTGACATCTGTTGGTATGCCAGCAAGGGTTATACTGGGAGTGACTGTGGTTGGGAGCATCATAGCCCACACGCAGACACAAGGTGCCAGCACTGACATGCATGTATGCATTGTTTCATGGGTGTGTAGTGGTTGGCTGTGCAAGATGGCTGTACAAGGCTGGGAGAGGGGTAATCCTTGGCATCGCGTCACCTGACAATGGTGTGCAGTGCGGTACAGGGGTTTAGTGTCTGCAATGTCCCACACAGATGGGTACTGCATGATCTGCACTGACATCCTGGTTACCAATGCATGTGGCCATAGCTTTGCAATGCATGCCATGTCTGTGTTTGATAGTCCTTCGCATGGACATTGCCTGGGATGTGCATGTCCCACAATACTGTACAGTGACATGTACAGGTGTACCTGGTTTGGCAGGCACATGTTGTGTACACAGACTGTTATCCCCGATATGCCAATACTGGCCTGGTGTGGCGAAACCTGCTTATAGTGAGAAGGTCAACCCTGCATCTGCATTGATAGTATGATACAGGTATTCTCTGGTATCAGTGGCATTGGTCCATACAGGGCACATGAGTACGGCATTGTATGGCCTCTGTGGATCACATTTGATGGCACTACATATGTTGCAGGCATCCAGTGGGGAACATAGTGAAGGCACAATGTCCGCAAATATGTGTCTATTGTACTGCTGTACAGGGTGCCATGTCCTCTGCAGCCCACTGCATTCACACTATGCATACTATCTGTCATCAATGTGCATGGTACTAGCAACTGCAAACTGGGCGCCATAATCGACTTTCCAGCTGACACAAGCATCCTCCAAAAGGGCCTCATAGAAACAGACAACTGGTGCCAGAGCCATGGCCTCAAGCTAAACACCAAAAAGTGTATAGTCATCCCCTTTGGCAAAAACAAAGTGCCCAGAAATTACCACATAGATGGTAATCCATTAAGGACAGAAGAAGTAATTAGGGACCTGGGGACCCAAGTTGATAGCAATCTCTCATTTGACAACCATGTGGCCAAAGTGGTTAGAAAAACATTTTATATAGCCCACCTAATCATGAAGGGATTCACATCTAGATCAGGGGAGGTCATAGTGCCTCTTTACTCATCCCTCATCAGGCCCATAATTGAGTACAATGTCCCTTTTGGGATGTACCTTACCAGACACCTGCAGCAACTGGAAAGACCCCAAAAGTACCTCACCAAGAGGATCAAAGGGCTCAAACAGATGCCATATGCTAAGAAATAGCGCAGAATCACCAACTAGTAAATCCACAAAAACGGTACCCGGACCCTTCTTCACAAGAGAAACAAGTTTAATGATAGACTTTAAGCGCGATCAATTACAGTACACTTTTCGTCAGTTGGAAGTAACCGACTTCATCAGAAACTGAAAAAACACACACAGAACCATAGGTTAATAGACAAACCACTTAAAAGCTTTGCTATAGTCACATGCTTTTAAATCTTGTTCTTCTTTAAATTAATCTCACCTTAAGATAATCCACCTAGTGGTGAGTATCTTAGTGACATAACAATAATAACATATAAACAAGCGCAGTATATTCTAGTGTAGTGTAATCACACAGTGTAAGTATTAATTTTCATGTACTATTAATGTACTATCTAAATCCAAGGCATTCTGGTTAAGTTGTTGACCCGCCATGTGTAGATCAAGTACAGTAGGTGTAATATCCTATCATCTGAGAATTTATTTTGAATTACTTTTATTAAAATTTTTCTTTATATATATATAAAGAACCGTTAAAAAATCCTATTAAAAATCCTATTAAAAAATTCTGTTTAAAAAAACTGGTAAATCTAGTGATTGTATGCGCAAAAACAATCCCCCCCAAAGTACGGAGAAGTAATAAGCAGCAAGACAGTGAAGTCGTTCCTTGTCAAGGTATTTATTGAGATGTTTAGAATACTGTTTACTTTTCAAAGGAACCACAAGGGTGTATGCTCTGGCACTTCAAAAAATTAAGGGGTGAATAGATTATTTCACTAATAGTCCCAAGTTATTCGGAACATGTGTTAAAAAAATATATGTGTATATTTTAACTTATGGATCACCCCACATCGCATCTTTACTGGGCTATGCAAGGCACAGCAATGTCAGTACAACTAGTGTGTCTTTGTATCCAAACCTTCGCTTATAAAAGTAACATGTACAACCGCTCACCCCTGGAGTGTCTGTTAATAAACTATGTGTTTAGTTATACAGGGACCAACGTGTTGTAAGTTTGTTTGGATGAGTAGCACAAGTAAGCGTTTAGGGTGAAAGCAGTGTCCCATTTTAAAACCAATAACACTTGTGTAGATGTTCTTAAAATTTTATTGTTGAAAATATTGTTGAAAGTCATGTGAGGGCTTATGTTTTCAAAATGTCTTAGGTTTGTGTTTAAAAATTTATATTTAAGAATGGGCTATAGTAGGACCGCCGTAGTTGAGGAGCCTCAGTACTTGTACATGAAACCTCATTGTATTCCAATAAGAATGGGTACTAGTAGCTCCAAGATGGTATGACCATTATAATGGTCTAATAAACAAATAAGTATACGGCAGGCCTGGTCGTTAAAAAGGGGTATATATTAGTTTTGTTCGTGTTGTTAGTGCAACAAATTTATAGTGTGGCCTTATTCCCAGGGGAGGAAGGGTAGGTGGACAACTCTAAGGCCGGGGGCATCCCATTATTTATGTTAGTACTGTGCCCCCCATATGTTTCACATCTAGGGTTGGGTTTTAAATTTTTGAACTTTAAGTTTTGAATTGTCAGATCTTGAATGTTGCATTTTGAAAAAGTAATGGTCACCTTGGTGTTGTCCACTAAAATCTATTCCACACATATCACCTTTCCAAGTTCTTCAATTTTAGGATGCAGGTGATAGATGTCATTTCATTAATGCCAGGTTTTTGATTGGCATTAGTCCTTAATTGCCAGAGGAGTTCTTTTCTCTCTAATTTAAGAGAGGAAGTGCGGAATAGATTTTAGTGGACAACACCAAGGTGACCATTACTTTTTCAAAATGCAACATTCAAGATCTGACAATTCAAAACTTAAAGTTCAAAAATTTAAAACCCAACCCTAGATGTGAAACATATGGGGGGCACAGTACTAACATAAATAATGGGATGCCCCCGGCCTTAGAGTTGTCCACCTACCCTTCCTCCCCTGGGAATAAGGCCACACTATAAATTTGTTGCACTAACAACACGAACAAAACTAATATACACCCCTTTTTAATGACCAGGCCTGCCATATACTTATTTGTTTATTAGACCATTATAATGGTCATACCATCTTGGAGCTACTAGTACCCATTCTTATTGGAATACAATGAGGTTTCATGTACAAGTACTGAGGCTCCTCAACTACGGCGGTCCTACTATAGCCCATTCTTAAATATAAATTTTTAAACACAAACCTAAGACATTTTGAAAACATAAGCCCTCACATGACTTTCAACAATATTTTCAACAATAAAATTTTAAGAACATCTACACAAGTGTTATTGGTTTTAAAATGGGACACTGCTTTCACCCCAAACGCTTACTTGTGCTACTCATCCAAACAAACTTACAACACGTTGGTCCCTGTATAACTAAACACATAGTTTATTAACAGACACTCCAGGGGTGAGCGGTTGTACATGTTACTTTTATAAGCGAAGGTTTGGATACAAAGACACACTGGTTGTACTGACATTGCTGTGCCTTGCATAGCCCAGTAAAGATGCGATGTGGGGTGATCCATAAGTTAAAATATACACATATATTTTTTTAACACATGTTCCGAATAACTTGGGACTATTAGTGAAATAATCTATTCACCCCTTAATTTTTTGAAGTGCCAGAGCATACACCCTTGTGGTTCCTTTGAAAAGTAAACAGTATTCTAAACATCTCAATAAATACCTTGACAAGGAATGACTCCACTGTCTTGCTGCTTATTACTTCTCCGTACTTTGGGGGGGGATTGTTTTTGCGCATACAATCACTAGATTTACCAATTTTTTTAAACAGAATTTTTTAATAGGATTTTTAATAGGATTTTTTAACAGTTCTTTATATATATATATATATATATAAAGAAAAATTTTAATAAAAGTAATTCAGAATAAATTCTCAGATGATAGGATATTACACCTAACTGTACTTGATCTACACATGGCGGGTCAACATCTTAACCAGAACGCCTTGGATTTAGATAGTACATTAATAGTACATGAAAATTAATACTTACACTGTGTGATTACACTACACTAGAATATACTGCGCTTGTTTATATGTTATTATTGTTATGTCACTAAGATACTCACCACTAGGTGGATTATCTTAAGGTGAGATTAATTTAAAGAAGAACAAGATTTAAAAGCATGTGACTATAGCAAAGCTTTTAAGTGGTTTGTCTATTAACCTATGGTTCTGTGTGTGTTTTTTCAGTTTCTGATGAAGTCGGTTACTTCCAACTGACGAAAAGTGTACTGTAATTGATCGCGCTTAAAGTCTATCATTAAACTTGTTTCTCTTGTGAAGAAGGGTCCGGGTACCATTTTTGTGGATTTACTAGATGCCATATGCTGCCCGGTTAAAGAAACTCCAGCTGTACTCAGTGGCATACCGCCTGTTCAGAGGCGATCTGTGCCTGACGTATGAAAGCCATGTCCAACCTGCAATTAATGGACATGCTGCACCTCAGAAAATCCAAATCCCATCAAGCCACGTGCTCGAGAGACTTGAACCTCAGCACTGAAATAAATAGGACATGCTGGAGGGACAGATTCATAACCCAGAGGCTCCCTTCACTCTGGAATAAAATCCCAGTCCAGGTTAGGCAGAATTCCTCATTGGCTCTCTTCAAGAGGAATCTTGATGAGTGGATGGGAGATCGTAGGTTTGCTCCGGGTATCACTTCTGTGTCACTGTTAGACAGAGGCAGAGTATACTAACCTCGAAAAAGGGCATAGCAAAATTAATGTAAAAAGGGTGGCGAAAGCCAAACACACTCTGGCTAGGCTTATAAATGCCCTAGGGCAGATAGCCTAGTATGAATCTATGAACCTATGAACATAGCGAGATATCCTAGGCAAGTGTGTTTGTGCATGGCACATGGGAGCAGTAGGGTTGCATACTTTGTTCACCAGGCCTTTTGCCAAGATGTAGGGGTATGGCTTGCCAACACCATGGCTGACTGACAGCTGTACTCCTCGTGAGGTGGCCATAAGACAGGCACCATATAGGAAAACTACAAAATCCACTCCCCAACATGTCCAGTGGTTAAACACTCACAGCCACCTCTACAGAGGCTCTGATAGCTAAGCACACACACTTGTATGCCCTGTATACAAACCCCTACCTACGATATCACACTGCAGCAATACACTTTTAGGGCACACGCTCAAACGAATACTGGGTTCAGCACACTACAGGTGTATACCTCAGTGGGTGACAACAACAGGATTGACAAAGGTGGTCATGTGATTTGTACAGAGAGTGCATACACTACAAAGCACTGTACTTGTCTCATGCACATACACACATACACACTTGGCAAGTCTGGGATTAGAACACTGACCTAACTACTTTATCACAGTACAGCATTACACAGTTACAGAATGCACTACCGAGATTACTGGGTCACAGCACTCCCAGAGATGTATTTCTAGATGGGTGACATCATCAGCCTTGGCAAAGGTGGGTATAGGAATTGTATGGAGTGTGAGCAGTCTAAAAGCATTATTCAGTCCTCAGGCAGACGGGGACAAACACACACACAAACACTTGGCAAGTCTGGGATTAGAACATTGACCTAACCATTTATCACACTACAGCGTTACTCAGTTACAGAACATGCTACCAAGATTACTGGGTCACAGCACTCTCAGAGGTGAATTTCTAGGTGGGTGACATCATCAGCCTTGCCAAAGGTTGGTATAGGAATTGTATTGAGTGTGAGCAGTCTAAAAGCATTATTCGATCATCAGGTAGATGGAGACAAACACACACACACTTGGCAAGTCTGAGATTAGAACACCGACCTAAATACTTTATCACACTACAGCATTACTCAGTTACAGAATGCACTACTGAGACTTCTGGGTCACAGCACTCCCAGAGGTGTATTTCTAGGTGGGTGACATCATCAGCCTTGCCAAAGGTGGGTATAGGAATTGTATGGAGTGTGAGCAGTCTAAAGCATTATTCAGTCCTCAGGCAGGCAGAGGACAAACACACACACACACGTGGCAAGTATGGGATTAAAACACCAACCTAACTACTTTATCACACTAAAGCATTACGCAGTTATAGAACGCACTACCGAGATTACTGAGTCACAGCACTCTCAAAGGTGTATTTCTAGGTGGGTGACATCATCAGCCTTGCCAAAGGTGGGTATAGGAATTGTATGGAGTGTGAGCAGTCTAAAAGCATTATTCGGTCCTCAGGCAGACGTAGACAAACACACACACTTGGCAAGTCTGGGATTAGAACACCGGTCTAATTACTTTATCACACTACAGCATTATGCAGTTACAGAACACACTCCCGAGATTACTAGGTAACAGCACTCCCAGAGGTGTATTTCTAGGTGGGTGACATCATCAGCCTTGCCAAAGGTGGGTATAGGAATGGTATGGAGTGTGGGCAGTCTAAAAGCATTATTCGGTCATCAGACAGACGGAGACAAACACACACACACTTGACAAGTCTGGGATTTAAACACTGATCTAACTACTTTATCACACTACAGCATTACGTAGTTACATAATGCGCTACCGAGACTACTGGGTCACAGCACTCCCAGAGGTGTATTTCTAGGTGGGTGACATCATCAACTTTGCCAAAGGTGGGTATAGGAATTGTTTGGAGTGTGAGCAGTCTAAAAAGCATTATTCGGTGGTCCTCAGAGACAAACACACACATACACACACACACACACACACACACACACACACACACACACACACACACACACACACACACACACACACACACTTGACAAGTCAGGGATTAAAACACTGTCCTAACTACTTTATCACACTACAGCATTACACAGTTACAGAATGTGCTACCAAGATTATGGGGTCACAGCACTCCCAAAGGTGTATTTCTAGGTGGGTGACATCATCAGCCTTGCCAAAGGTGGGCATAGAAATTGTATGGAGTGTGAGCAGTCTAAAAGCATCATTTGGTCCTTAGGCAGATGGAGACAAACACACACACACACACACACACACACACACACTTGGCAAGTCTGGGATTAGAACACCAGCCTAACTACTTAATCACACTACAGCATTATGCAGTTATAGAATGTGCTACCAAGATTACTGGGTCACAGCATTCCCAGAGGTGTATTTCTAGGTGGGTGACATCATCAGCCTTGCCAAAGGTGGGTATACGAACTGCATGGAGTGTGAACAGTCTAAAAGCATTATTCAGTCCTCAGGCAGACGGGGACAAACAAACACATGCACACACACACACACACACACACACCCACACTTGGCAAGTCTGGGATATGAACATCGACTTAACTATTTTATCACACTACAGCATTACACAGTTACAGAATGCACTACCGAGATTACTGGGTCACAGCACTCCCAGAGGTGTATTTCTAGGTGGGTGACATCATTAGCCTTGCCAAAGCTGTGTATAGGAATTGTATGGAGTGTGAGCAGTCTAAAAGCATTATTCAGTCCTCAGGCAGACGGAGACAAACACACACACACACACACACACACACACACACACACACACACACACACACACACACACACACACAAGCCAGTGGTGGAAGCAGAACACCTGCCTATCTACAGATCACTATTACAATACTACATAGTTATGAGTCACGCCACACAGACTACACATTTCAAGGCTGTCATTATGACCTTCTTGGAAAGCGGACATCAACAGGGATGCTGACAGTTAAGATGTACATACCTGTGAACCTGTGTGTTTAAAGTAGGAATCCATCCTGACCTGGAGTATGCCCATCTGTGGAATGGATGACTACTATCACTATACAGAGTTACAATGGCCAAGCCCATACACATAGAGGCACATAACCGACACAAGGTGTCACTGGGCATGCTCACACACTTAGTAGCACAGGGCTGTTCGGAATGCACTATGTGTCCATCTACACAAGGTTATACTGGGCATGCTCATACACGTAGTAGCACAAGGCTGTCTGGGATGCACTCTGATTCTAAACGCAGAAGGCCACAGTGGCCATGCTATTACAGTTAGACATAAAAAACACATTGTAGTGGACTCCAGTGTTAGTAGTTGTCATTGTTAGCAGGAACTCTGCACTACATATATCCGACACCGGTCTTATACACATCTGCTGCTGTCTGTCACCTTAGATGTACCATTCTATACCAGGCACAATACTACCACTCACAGTGATGTCTTGCTAGGAGTGGCAACTGCTTGAACAACACAATGAGCCCATGTCCTGCTGTAATTATGAGGTTGTCCAGTGTTTGTCATTCTGGGATGACATGACTGAAAGTAGACAGGCCTTTGTTACATATCACATGCATCCATGATTCAAGGGAGTGGGGATACTACCTAAGTCGCATTCACCCATATAGTTCCATTCCAAGGCAAATGTCCTAAATGCAGGATAATACCCTGACACCTAGAGGACAACTGCATTGTATGCTTATGCTAACCAGTGCTAGATGTGTAGCATCCGTAATCACAGCTGCTCACTGTTGATCCAACAATGGGGAGTACTGACATCTGTGCAGTGAGGAACACCTGGCTGAAGGCTCTGTAGTGCACAATAGCACTACCACCATAAACCTCAGAATCAGATATGTGGGCCATAACACATTCATAAAGGCCACTCACATGTACTGACCGGTACTCCCACAAAAGGCATCACAGATGAGTCAGGTGCAGGACACAGTGTCAAAAGCTGCATTCTAGAATGTAACCCTCAGACACCACCATGCCCTCGGACCACCAACACACATCCATACATGTGATAGGACATATAATAGTACACCACCATGTGACCCTTGACCAGTGGACTGTACCAAGCTCTACATCAACTGTGCAGAGTACCCATATACTGACACAGTTGCATCATGTGTTATACAAAGCAATGATACCACTGTCTGTAACCAGGTCAGCTGTACACATACCAGGGGCCCTCGGTTATTTACAGCATTAACAGATGACTGCTGCTGTACACCAGTAAAAACCCTCATGTTTGGATATGACATACATGTACCTGCTCTGGATATGCACATGCCACACACATACAACATATATGTAAATAACATAGCTGTTGTTGTCCTTTGTGCAGACAGGTGGCTACAGCCATTACACACATGCACATGGAATGTAGGTCCATGGCTGCTGAATGCTAACAGCACATAAGGTGTGATATCAATGTTGACAGAGGTAACATTCCCTCTGTACTGGTCACCCATTACACCTATCATATCATACAACAGTCCATGTGTCATGTATGTCATTACACTTGTCCACCAATTGCAATGCCTACAAACATGCCCAAATTACAGGATTGTAGGACCTAAACACATGTACATGTAGTGGTGTGCATTCAGATACCATGTGTGTGTAGTTGCTGATGTATGCAGGTGAAGTGTGTCTTAGTACATCATGCAGTTGCAATGCAGCCTCAACATTGCCAGCTGTATATGGTGATATCCTGAAAGTACAGAAAGATTTACCTCAGTTATGGACAGATGTGTGGACATAACTAAGTGGTGGGGCATCTTTACAGATGGATGTTTACTGAGGACATCTCACAGGTGTGTCACAACCGGTCCTACAATAACCTGTGTAACCACTAAGCAATGGTTTTGTTAATTGAAGGGCAACACACACAACATAGACAGCGGTCAGGGTGACACTGAAGGTAAATCACTTGACACCTGTAACAGTTAAGACCTCCCATGTGCATATATCAGCACAGTTGCCAAAGGAAGCATCAGTACACTTTGTAACACATGCAATACTGCTGTAAGTCTGTCATACATATCATGAGATAGGCAGGTGTTTGATTCACAGTACTGGCATGTGTGATTGCGTGTGTGTCCATATATGTCACATATGGTGGGGAATACATCTCAATTGTTACTCACTGTCCTGTACACTGTTGTAGACATCTGTACAGACTGAAATGTAGAAAACAGGGCATAGGCAGGGGTGTGTATCTCACACATGTGAGGTATCTGTATGTGCGTGACATAGGTGTATTCAATAGTAAATGCCACAGTATGTGTATGTGTGTGTGTGTGTGCATGTGTGTGGTGTGTGTGTGTGTGTGTGTGTGTGTGTGTGTGTGTGTGTGTGTGTGTGTGTGTGTGTGTGTATGGCTGTCTATTCCCTGGAGTGAGGATGTATGTTACCATAGTGAACTGATAAGACCCCTCCCCCCAACCAGGTGATGCAATCTATTATCCATGTTGATTTCCCCTATCTTAGGCCATACTGACTACCTGTACATGTGTATTCTCTGCGGCGCATCATGTAGGTGCACAGTACTGTAATGATGATTTGCACATAGGCAGGGGTCCCCACCTCAACACTAGCAACTGTGTTTGTGAGTGTGTGTTACTGTGTTGGTAATTCCATGAGTGTGTGGGTGTGTTACTGTGTCACTGAATACATGTGTGTCAATACCTGAGTGTGTGGGTGCAGTTGTGTGTTTGCATCCTGTCATGGGAACGTGTATTACTGCTTCCCAATGAGGCATCACACTTCCCACTGGCCTCTACCCTTGCCATCAGCTAGACCTCTCTCTTACCTCACCACTCCATGTAACTGTACCTGTGATGTCACCCAGTATGGATGTCACATCTGTAGCCACAGTAGCTTAATACACAGCTATCATGCTCTTGGATCAGTAGACATGTTTGGAACGTGGAACATTCTAACTGTGATGTGGAAGCTGCAAGGTGCATGCTGGTATTTTCATACATACCTGTGAGTAGTCCACATTTACATATGGGACACTAACTGCAAACATTGACATCTACCGGCACATGCAATTAGACCTGAAGGAGGAAAGCAGAACATCATGACCAACATGCAGTTACTGTTGTTACACAAGACACATACTGTTAACAGTATGAAATGCATTGTAAACCTGTACTACATGGTATGTCTGCTGCCTGTTAACAGTACACAACAATTGTAATCTACACTTATCTTCCTAGTCTGTTCACCCTGTGCCTCAGGCCATATGAGCATGTCCCTGCACTGATGGTGTGGATGACAGGGATGCGGCACAGGCATCATCATATGCACAGGGTGATAATGCTTGCCAGAGGCCTAGGCTGAACCATTGGATGACATCATGTGCGTGGGTTAAGGCCTTTGATCTAATTGGGCGTGTGTGGATGTTATGCATGTGTGTGTGTTGCAGTGCACTACATATGTTTCTGGTGTGTGCATGTATGTATGCACACAATTCTGGCATGTGTCTGACCTACACAGGGGTATTATTGACAGCTGCAGACTGTACAGGCCAGTTTTTATAGTTCACAGTGTCCAGCAAAGGCCACGTGACCTGTGCCTGCCAGGGGTGCACGGGCACTAGCAGGCAGAGGTGCAGATTGGGTACTATCTGATGACACATGTCCACTGGAACCATGTCCCTGTTGGAACCATCCAGGGCCATTTACATGTGGCCTGCTGTGTCATGGTGTGGACAGCACAGCACCATCTGGACTGCTGCTGCTACCACCACTATGGGAGCGGGCATGTGAGGTAGCTCATTCACATAGACCTGAAACAGGTGATGTAGCAGGCCTACATCCACGTGCCCGATGCCTCACGCCTACCAGATGTTCCAACACAGACAGCTCACGCTTGCGGATTGTCATGCCACGGTCAAGGACTACAACCATGTCACCCAATCATCTATCCAAAGCTTCAGCAATCTGCTGTTGAGCATTAACCATTGCCTGGATGTTGTTGTTTAAAGAACGGACAGCAGCCCTCTGAAGACTTTGATCTTCTCTGTTGTGCCATTCAGCACGTGCCTGTGCCTCCATTACAGCCTGAAACATGCATCTGGTAACACCAGCTGCTGTGGTCTGTCTTGCAGGAGCATGTTGGCCAGAGGTCCTCCTAAGAGCAGCACTGGCCACGTGCCTGTGTGGGGTATCACCAGTCAGTTGGCTGATACCATGGTGTGCAGGCACACTTTCCATAGCCCCCACACTTTCCTGTTCCAAGCTACTACATGCCAACTGTCCTTCCTCAATGGCCACTGGTAATGGGGTATGTGTAGGCATGAGAACTGGGTGCGGGGATGAGGGGGGTATATTTGGAATGGCAACCAATGGCAGAGATTCAGCCCCTGACAACCCTGCCTGTGCCTCAATCATACATTCATCATCACTGCTAGAGTCTGTGGAGACATTAACATCACATGGACCGCAGGAGGGGAACGCACCTACATCACCTGTGAGGGGCAGACAAGAACTGTACATTACAATCTATACAATAGACACAGACATACACACAGACACACACACAGACACACACAGAGACACACATACACACACAGACACACGCTATGGCACCTAACATGCATGTGATATGACAGAAGGCATGCAACATGCATGTGATACGGCAGATGGCATACAGCTCAGACAATAATAGTGGTAGTTATACATCCCTGGGCTGCACACAACAGCATGCATGTGTCATAGCAGAAGGCATGGAACTTACACAATCATAGTAGTAGTTAGCATACATTCCTGTGTTACACCATGTAGACCAGCACAGGTTAACAGTACACCTGCCTGATGTGTGGCATATGACCTTGACAATCACATGTAGTATGACTTGTGATTTGCTGATGTGTGCAATGACATGCATATATGTTTAACACAATGGTGTCCTGTCAAATATACAGTGGGGTAATGGTGTCCCAATGCAGTGTTGTCTGTCCGCCCTACAGATATACTGCACATTTAGCTGATGTGCATGGCCATTGCAGGGAATCATGAGGCATCTATATTACTATACAGTGTGAGTTACAGACACAGTTCATAGCCATGACTGTATTCAGATACAATGCATATATACTGTGGAATGTGACCCACGTCACTGAGGTGTATACACACTAAACCATGATGTGGAATGTGTGACACAGGTCACTGAAGGGTATGCGGATGACACCCCTGCACATCTACAACCATACTGCTGCTGCCTGGCAACTATGGCCAGACATGGCAAACTCGTCGGTACACCATGTCCCTCATGACATCTGTGTACCACACACACATGAGGAGCAAGGATGACACTGATGTCCGACACCAGCAAGAGGAATGTACTGTATCTGTGGGCTGATGTGGTTGTTTGTGCATGTATGTGGATACTGTACAGGTGACTGCTGTCAAGTCGTGACACACTCAAGATGTTCAACACATCTTATGTGGTGGATTGATGTCACGCCTACACAAGATGTGCACAGGCCTGTAGGATGTCTAGTGTTCCACATCTGCAATATAACCATTACACAAAGGCCATAGTTGGACCATGTAGAGCCAATGTACGACAGCGTGTACACACAAGCACATCACGTCTACTGTGTGTGTTGCTTCATGTCTTTGACCATCCTCCATGGCCATGTGTGTACATGTGTTGGCCAAATGATTGTGAAAGGCACTTATTTCACATGTCTTTGTTGTCCCATATGAAATACACCCATAGATGTCATATGCTCCACTGATGGCA
This sequence comes from Protopterus annectens, assembly GCF_019279795.1. Taxonomy (NCBI): domain Eukaryota; kingdom Metazoa; phylum Chordata; order Ceratodontiformes; family Protopteridae; genus Protopterus; species Protopterus annectens. Next base: position 1,427,916,292 of record NC_056732.1, on the reverse strand, counting down.
AGGTTATGCAGACAAAGGGTGGTATGTTTGGTATGTGGGATATGTTTTTCAGGATAGTTAGGCAGTGTTGCAGCCATCCCACTAGATGTCATGGACATGTCAGATAGCCAATCACATTGTGTGACATTCATAGCAGGGGTATGATCCACACCGGTGAATCCTGTGGGCTGGCCACACTCCAGCTCACTGTGTAGTACTGTTTGTATTCCCCACATGTGTAGTTCTTATCTGTAGTACATGTCCCTACAGTGAACAGCACCTCCACTATTGTATGCACAGCTGTCCACACATCTGGCAATGACAGTTTGTGAGGTTTCATGTCGGTGTTTCACATAGTTTGCAAGTATTGCTCATGGGTAGCCATTGTGATGCATTGCAGGTCCGACCTGTATATTGTGGCAGGACCATACATTATGTGTACATGTGGTAAATGGCCACATGGCAGATAGATCTGTGCATTAACATGCCTGATAAATAATAACAGTCTCACCTGCAACGGGCTGCTGTCTCAGTGGAATGCCAGAGATACCTAAATATGAGTAACACAGCAGTATGATCATTATCCATGCCTGTATGATAGCTACAGGGTGCAATGTGCATGTTAACACATATGCCAGTACAATAGACTATACAATGGAGTATGCACATGTGTGCATACACAGAGTAGCATACTATAGTATGCGGCATGTGTGTATACATGCCTTGCATATGATGTTACATTACATATTGTACAGTGACACATGTAACTATATGGAATATAGTTGTTATAGGTGCAGTCATGACTTACCAGGCAACTCCAGGCTCAGTGGCTGAGAGACACCCACCTCCACAATATCGGCTAACGTTTGTGGATTTTGTTCTGCAGGTGTCCCCAGGTTGGCCGGTAGCTCCTCGGTATGTTTGAGCGGGGGCTGGGTTGGTGGCCCACCACCTGTTGCATCTTGTTCCCTGGTGATTGCATTTGCACACTGTTTCATCCATCTAATGAGGTCAGTACAGTGTCTGCGCACCTGCTGGTATGTATGTTTGTGGCCACCCACATCATTAACCCTCCTGTGAAGTTCCTGCCACAGGACATCCCACTGCTGTGCATCCTGTGGCACATGGCTGAACAGGACATCATGTTTGTCATGTAGGCATGTGCGTTTGTGGCCACTCACATAATTAACCCTCCTGTGAAGTTCCTGCCACAGGACATCCCGCTGCTGTGCATCTTGTGGCACATGGCTGAACAGGACATCATGTTTGTTATGTAGGTATGGGATAACAGCCTCATCCTCCAAACGGGTATAAGGTGGTAGCCTTGCACGCGGCATATCTGGAAGACATAATGATGGAGACAGGTCACAGTAACTCACTGAGATGTACAGAGCTTTAGCTGAACATACATGTGTATCACATTTATTACGATTAAATAGTTGTTTTTGCAAATCTACATGACACTGACACCACTGACATGTTTGTGTCACACACATATGACACTCAATGGTGATTGGATATTATCACACATTGTTCATACTCCATGTGGATGCTGTCTTGATGTGGGCATGTCTGTTTTCCTGTACTGGTGTTCTTACCTATCAGCACATGGCTAGATGTGTCCAAATTAATGCAGTCAACCTTGATGCTGTGCATATGTCACATATAAAGACTTACACTGCCTTAACAGACATGACCTGTGACCCTGCAGACTTGCTCATGGAAGGTTTTACATGTATGTGTTTTGCCATATACATCTACATGGCACTGTACAGCAGTTCAACATCCTGCCATGTATCACCTGTGTTGCACATGTGATGCACATGGGACACTGGCTAACCAGATGGTATTTTCAGGGATGGATATCAACTATAGCATGTACAGTCAAAGTTAACTAGTAGGCTATATGCCCTGGGCCATGTATGAATCTAGAATGAAAGGTTACCTAGCTATAGCCAATAGGTGGGTTTCTGGGGCCAGGTGAAGCAGTACCACATAACTGATCCACAGGATTGATGATACATTTACCATGTAGTCATCACACCATGTCTGAGAGGTGGACAATGTGCAGCTTTGCTGGACAGGAATGCATAGTATGGCAGGAGTATGTAAAGTGTATGGGACAAGAATCTGTCCAGCATGTGGTGATCCTAGTACTAGGAAGGTGGATGTCCATGAAGTATGTGTTTGAGATCTGGATGTGTACGTGTAGCATGTCCAACATCACTGGGTTGGACATGGCTTTATTCAGGGTAGGCATCATGCTACATAGTGGAGATGGGGATTGTAAAGGCTAGTGTAGGCCATCTGAACATGACCAATACCCCTTAAAGGAAATATGTGATCTGATATGGGTCACTTAAGTGTTGAGTATGGCTGGAAAATGATCTCTGTATTCATGGATGGCACCCTGTCATGATTAGGGTTACCACATACGACTACCTAACAGGTGTGGTGATATAAATATCACAGGAAAGACAATTGCCCAGATGCATCCCTTACACACAGTGTCCATTATGTTGACCGCTGCCTAGGTGGTAGTTCATGGGTACAGGGTTATTAACATAGGGGTGACAATTCAATATGTAGCTGTCAGATTGTGCCCATATGTCACACACCTCACCCACAAAGCCCCTTCTGTATGTTGTCCACAACACTGTGAGTCAGCTATTGCTCCTCGGTCATTGTAATTCGCATACTTCAATAGGCAGATGTCTTCTGTTAGTCTGTGTGGTATAGACTACAATGAGGGGGAGTACAATGAATTAACCCTGTCAATTTAGCTGGCACTGGTGTGATGTGCATATATTATTCAGACACCTTCTGTAGTGTTGGTTCTGCCTGCAGTCCCATTGCAAAACACTCCTGTGACATAGGAATGTACATCTAGTATACTGAGTGTAGGTGGAACACAGTATGGGTGATGATGTCCTATGACCTTGCAAGGTTATGATATGCAGTGTGAAATCAACCTTACTGTCATCTGCATCTGTACTGCTGACATCAAATAAGTTGATCAAGGTTCATGGCCTTTCAGACCAGACTCAGCAGGGTAGTAGTGCAGTACTTCCCATTATCAGTGGTGTCTCCCCCTTTGTGGGTTGTGATACCTGTTGGTGTGCACCATTCAGTGTGTACACAGCCTGACATGAAGCTATGTTTTACATGATGTGTTTGTGGAGAGCAACTTTTTTTGCCATATGTGTATGATACAACCTGGGAAGTGGACAGGTCCCATGCAGCCTGAGTGCAGCTTGTACCTGCATAGTTGTGGTTACAGGGGCTCTGTAGTGTACATGGATATATGATTGTGTACCTGTTGGGGGGCAGTGTGTCTATGTTATCCAAGACCCTATCTGGATTGCTTATTCATGCTCAGCACTTCTTCAGAACTTGTAAGCACTACGTAAGCTACTAATTACTATAGCACTCAATCTTCCTCATTACCTAAAGGTAAACAGTTTTTGTACGTACTTTTCTCACTTGCTTAGAGTAAAACAGCTCTTGTACTCACTTTCCTCACTTATCTAGGAGAAAATGGTTTTATATTCAGGCATGTCCAAGGGTCAGCTCCCAGTGTTCTCTCCTGTCTATCTGATGAATCTGCACATCTTGAGGCAATGTAGAAATTGCCTCATGTACACAGACAACCCTCTCCACCTACCACCAAACACTACAACATGTGAGATATGCACTTATCTATCCAAACTGGAGGTAAAGCTCTCTCCAACCAAGACTGAACTTGACAGTCATGTGGAGAAGATAAACATTTGCACCACACCACGCTCATCACATAGTCTCACTAAATCTACACCACCATAATCCACACATAGTAACACAAAAACATTCACGGAGGCTCTCAATAATAATCTGTCTAAGCAACAGAGACCTCCAAAGTGGAAACACAAGCAGCCTTCATCCCCCAACACAACCCCAATGGCACATAGCCAACAGACTCAGTGTGCCACTCAACCATAGCCAATAAGGCAAACCAACATACCCAACACATTAATCATAGGTGACTCTATAGTCAGACACACTGATGTCCTACTCACCAAGCTAAACAAGGAGAAGGTTACTGTCAGCTGTCTATCAGGTACCAGGATCCGCCACATAACCCATGCACTCAGGTCACTCCACAACAAGTACAAATATGATGCTGTCATTGTCCATGTTGGTGTGAATGACCTGAGATGTACCTCCCTGGACTACATGAAAAGAGACATGGAAGTGCTCTCCGATCTTGTAGCCCAGGCAGGTATGACCCTAGCCCTGAGTAGCATTCTGCCATCTCCCAGAATGATATCACGGTACAAGGACAAAATGATTGACTTCAACAATTGGCTAAGCTTCAGGTGTCATTTTAAGGGGATCCAGTATCTGTCTGCTTAGGATGACATGGTCGACAGACCACGATGCTTTGCCACAGATGGCCTGAACCTGTCGCCCCTGGGATTCCGGTTGCTGGCTAAGGCTCTTGCTGCCCCTATAGTGTCTTCTTTAGGCAAGGTTGAAATAACATATTCACCACCATAACAGGAACAGGCAAGCACAAACTGAGGGTAATGTTACTCAATGCTGGAAGTCTAAATCTCAAAATGCACTCACTCAAGGCACTCCTTGTAATGGAGAACATCGATATCTGTGCAGTGACTGAGACCTGGTTCAAGGCTCCAGAGAGCACCCCTGCACTACCAGGCTATAACTCATACCACACTTTTTGGCCATGTAACCTGGACCGAAACACCCACGGCAGAGGTGTGTCTATATTCATTAAGGATATCCACCCCTCCAGACTAGTTGCTTAGCACAATGCATCCGAGGTTATCCAAGTGCAACTACCTCTGGGCTAAACTGCAATCCATATCGTAGCTTGCTACAGATCCCCCACTATGGCCCAATATTCCCACTCCTCTTTTCTTGATGTACTGGAAATTATTAGGGTTCAACCAAACACCCTACTAATGGGAGACTTCACCTACCCCACCATTAACTGGAAAAACTACTCGTGTACCAACTCATTAGCTCAACGCTTTCTGAAATTCATAAACTCCAATGCCCTGGATCAAGTTATCCACACACCCACCAGGGGCAACAATATCCTAGACCTAGGCATTACCAACATGAGTGACCGGTGTTCCACACCTGAAGTCAACTCCTTGTTGGTCAGATCCGACCATAAGCTAAACACCCTTGATATCCACATCCCGCCCCCACCCCCATTAAGCAAACCACAGTATAATATTTCTACAAAGCCAGCTTCATGCTTCTTAAGACAGAAGTGGTGAACTTCATGACACCCATGCAGATGGACAATACAGTTACAACTGCTGAATCCTACACAAATGCACTCTATAAGCACTTACACAAATGCGTGGATCGTGCTATCCCAAACAGAACCAAGACGCTATCCACCAAAATAAGGAAGCCAATCTGGTGGTCCCCTGCCATAAACAAACTGTACAACATAAGGAAGAAACTGTTGCAAAAGAGAGTACAATCCCATGAGTGGAGGAGCTCGCTGGTCTGCCTTAGTAAGAAGCTGAGATCCCTTATAAGATCCTCCAAAGCTAGCTATGAAAACAAAACCACCACTAATTCCAAGGACAACCACAAAGCATTCTATAGCTATGTCAAGTATCTCAATGCCAACACCCAGATCTGCTCTGAGTTACAGCACAAAGGCATGGACATTACAGAACCAACTGATATTGCCAACATCCTGGCAGATAGGTTCAGTGCTACCTTTTCTCCATCTCACCCCCTAAAGGGCCCATATCTATACAGGAAGAATGCAGAGTCCCTGTAATCACAACTACACAGGTAAAAGCTGCACTCTCTAAAGCCAATATCACAGCATCCATGGGACCGGACAACATCCCAGGCTGCATTTTACATGAACTTCAGAACGAACTGGCTCCCCACTTATGCGCCATGTTCAATAATAGCCTCACATCAGGCTTTATGCCCCCGGAATAGCGCACAGCAACAGTTATCCACTCCACAAAGGTGGTGCCACAAAGGACCACGGGACCTATTGCCCTATAAGCCTGACTTGCCTGGTTTGCAAGGCTATGGAGCACATCATCATGGATCTCATTCACAGAGACATTGGGTACCTCCAAACCTTTGACCCCTCCCAGTTTGGCCTTGTTAAGGGCAGACCATGCCTCCTAAACCTGGTGGACTTCTTTGAGACAGTTACCAAGGCATTAGATGAGGGTAAGGAGGTCCACACAGCCTACCTTAATCTCTCAAAGGCTTTCGACACCATTCCCCATTCTGGTATTATCGACATACCCATCCACCTGAACATTAACCCCTACATCATTAAATGGTTTGCAAAGTGGCTCACGGACAGAACCCACACAGTGGGAGTTGAATACCCTAGGTCCGACTGTAAACCAGTTACAAGTGGTGTCCCCCAGGGCTCAGTCCTGGGACCCCTCATGTTTGGTATATACATCTCTGAGGTACAGGCAAGCACAGGAGGACTTTGGTTGAAAAGGTTTGCAGATGACTACAAACAAGGGGCCAAAATTGTTTCCCCAACTGATGCAGCCATGCTCCAGAAGGCTCGTACTGAGATGGATACCTGGTGTAATTATCATGGCCTCAAGCTGAATGCCAAAAAGTGCATAGTCATCCCCTTTGGATAAAACTAATTACCCGCGGACTACCACATAGGTGCGAGTCCCCTACATACAGAAAAGGTAATAAGGGATCTGGGAACCCAAGTAGATAGCAACCTCTCCTTGGATAACCATAATGTCAAGGTGGTTAGAATATCCTTCTACATGGCCCCTCTAATCTCAAATGGGTTCGCATCCAGAACAAAGGAGGCCATTGTGCCTCTCTACTCATGACTTATTAGACCCATTAAAGGATACAACACCCCATTTGGGATGTACCTTACAAGACGAAAGACCACAGCAGTACCACACCAAGAGGATTACTGACCTCACACAGATGACCTATATAGCCCAACTAAAGAAACTCCAGCTGTACTCAGTTGCATATCGCATACTCAGAGAGGTGATCTCTGCTTGACATACAAGGCCCATGTCCATCCTAGTATTGCTTGATATGCTCCACCTAAACAAAAGCCCCTGAAAGCCACTTGTTCTAGGGATATACACCTAACCTCAACGATAACTAGGACGTGCTGGAGGGATAGATTCCTGACCCGGAGACTCCCCATGCTTTGGAACATGATTCCAATGTACATCAGGTAGGGCCCCTCACTAGCACTCTTCAAGAGAAACCTTGACGGGTGGATGGGAGACAGACATGTACCCCAGGGATCACCGCAGTGGCTCTGCTGTTCAGAGGCACAGGGAACTAACCTAAGGGGGTGGCGGAAGCCAACACACTCTAACTAGGCTTATAAATACCTTTGGGCAGACAGCCTAGTACCTACCTTTGAACTTATTACATGACTTATGTGCATGGATAGTTAACTAGCTCTTCCATTTTACTTTGCTACCATGCTGATAAACTGTCAGGTGACTACAAGTCATATGTATCCTGTTATTGTGTATTGTAAATGCCAATATACATAACTAATGTTTGCCTAACATAACAGTAATGCTATGTAAGATGTAATACATATCTGCCTACAATACTGCACATTACATAGTTATTGGCACAATATCCCACAATGCAAATCATAATTGCACAGTAGGACCACCTTCGACATGTTATTCTCAGTAATACACCCATACATATGCCTACTGTTACAATATATCAACATATACTATCCCCTGTAATAGCACATACTTGTTGGACCAACCCTGCCACTGACAGCGGCTGGAGAGGAATTGTTGGATTCAAAGCCCTTATATAGTATCCCTTGTGGTGTATGCAGTGTTTGCCTTGTGACCTACAGCAGTACACACATAAATACTACAAGCGTTACTATGCTCAACAATACATCACTACAAGATAACTGTTTCCATTATATGCATTGCATACACTTTAATTATTACAGAACAGGTACTACATACACAGACATACTGAGTGTTCTGCATACCTTATTAGTAACCTGAGGTGTCGTTGACTGTTATTTCAATCCTTTTCAGTTTGAGTTTCAATCTTTTTTGTACTGTTCTGCTGGTATATACAGATGGTTTGAATGTGTGACAAGCCATCCTTTTATAGTTAAATATTGGTAACGTGCAATCCTGACCACCAATTGGTGTTCCAAAGTAGTTAATTAGATGCACATCAGCTGTGCAGCTACTCCATTAGCCAATACCATGGCAACAGTGGAGTATAATTGAGTACTTCACTTGGGCGTTGTCCCTTTGCCTTACTTTCGAGGAAGACAGACTGGATGTGTTGTTTGTGATGAATTTCAACAGCTATATGGAGACAGACAGAGATATATTAGCTTCATGACTCCCATGGATTGTGTGTAATGGCTAGAAGATGTTGTTCTACATGTGTGTACAACTATTTCAGAACATTGCTACTTATGCAGGGTTTGTTTGTACCTGATACATCTGCAGATGTTTGAGTCTGGCAAGGATGTTTAGGCAGCTCAAGGCTGTATGGCTATGCATGAAATGTTTGGTGGTTTACAGTGTGCTCACCAGACATCTTTGGTTTGGTGTACATGTGTATCATACTGTGCTGTTAATCAGTAATTGGTAATACTTCCTGGTGTACACACAACCCTCTGAAACGCTATTAGTGCAAACAAACCCTGTAACATCAGCAGCTGTTCCATTGTAGAACAGCAACTATTTCACATAGGGCCATGTTAGTGTGTCTCTGACAAGGTATGTTAAGGCTTCCGCAGATGTCGTACAGTGAGTGAATGATTTGTGATGTTATTGCAGTTTGTATTGTAATTGGTTTGGGTGTGGGGGAGATGTTGGTGGGTGTACATAGCAGATGCAGGTGTGTAGGAACTGCTTTTACACATAATCGATATGTGTGTGACGGTTCCTTCCCTATTTGAACACCTATCCTTTAGTGGACTAATACTATGGTAATTGCAGTCTGATTCATTAAGGCACTGTTAATTGGTTCCTGTATAGCATGCAGGTGATGTTAGTCCTTGAATCCTTTCAGCAATACATCAGAATGTAATAGTGTTGCTACATGAAAGCTGTCTGTGTATTTCTGTCATATGTATTTGCAGTCATTGGAGTTGTGTTGGTGACTGACCCTCTTTGGCTAGGGTTACCACCTTTTCAAATGGCCATAGTGGGAAATTTTCACGACACACATCAGATTTTACAGGCTGACACAAACCCACGGTGAGTACAAAGGATAGAACTTTCCTTTTTTGCCTAAATATAAGCTTATTCTTGTAGCAGTTCAGTTGTTTATCCCGTTTCTTGTAATATGTAGGTATTTTAGATACAGAAATAAATATTTTATGCAATTATTACATTACATATGGGACATAATTATGCCCTACAATCTCAGAACATTTGCCATTTATAATATTTTTGGTCAGGACACAAAGAGGGACTGTCCCTAGCAAAGTGGGACAGGTGGTAACCCTATCTTTGGCTCATGTCCATAGCACATATTTGTAATAGTGTATAGGCATATACTCTCCATATCCTTTGTTCATAAAGTTTGGTCATGGCGAAATGTGTTATTGCTATGGTCCATGTTATACTCATAAATGAACACTTCAACAGCTGTATACATAATACCTACAGAATCCCAAACGCACACAATTCCGACGCCCACAGTACCGGGCCCAGACTTCCATACCCCACATTACCGACAGTGACAGTCAAATTCGTGAAAGTAACACAAACACGGAACACACACACGCACACACAGACACACTGCTACCCACCACATCCAAACAAAACATCCTATGCTATGTATGAGCAGGTGGGCAAGCCCCGCTACACCCGCCCATGTGGGTGGCTGTGCCCCCCACACACCCCCACTTTAATATTCTACCTCTGAGATCGCACAAACAGACGCACAAAGCAAACCCACACCCACACATTAGAGTCCCCCAGGAACACACACCACACTCAGAACACACACTTACACAATCTACAGCCCTCAGAAACACACTTACACACAGTAACCTACCTGAACCGCAACACCAGAAGCACTAACTAAATGTCCCTTAACATCGGGATTTTAAACCTATATATATATATATATATATATATATATATATATATATATATATATATATATAGAGCATACACTTTTCAATGGGTACATGTCAGTTTGCCCTATTTCCACACATTCCTCCCTTTTGTGTTTTAACCTGTCAGTATACACCACTGCTGTCGGTACATCTCTGGTAGCTTAGTGGTAGATTATTGTAAAGATTGAGTACATGGTTGCGTGTTCTAATCCTGGCAGTGGTTATTTTACCTCTCAGAGCAGGCACTGGTAGTGCAAGGGTGATTAACGCACATTTCAGTGGTTGTGTGTTCCAAATGTTTATTATTCTGTGGAATCCTACCTATATATGCAAGCTGTGGTTAAGGTATACTATGTAACATGTAAATCATCTCTGACTTTATTGGGATTTGAACCAGGACTGCACAGATATTATGTAAATGCTGTAGCCATTACACTATTGACATTAACATTCCTTCTGCCTATTTCCTATGTCCATGAATCCTATGTGTAAGCTTGGCTACACAACAGGCGGAGCCACCCACACCCAGTGAGCTTCTCGAAATACCGACATAACACATGAATTGAGAGACTATACATTAACATCCTAACTACATCTTGCATAGCCCCTCACTGATACACTTCAGGGGAAACTTTGATGTGTGACTGGCCAACAGTATATGCACCCCTGGGATAATGTGTCCCAGAAACATACAGCCAGGGTGTGGGGGAGCCACTCCAGTTTTATAGCTGCAAGACCAGTTGGGGAAATTGAATGCTGCTGGGTTGTCATGTTAACATGCCTTTTGAGATCACTATGTGCCCCTATCACCCTACAGCACCCCAGTCTTCAACAGCTTCCAGCAACTCAGTATTTGAAATTAATTCATTCATGTTTGTGTCACTTCAAGCATTTTAACTCTTTCTACCAAATAAGTGAGCTAGTCTCTAGACACTTTTTCACCTATACTCCAGGCTTTCTATGTAGTACCTATACTCTAGGCGTTCTATATAGTTAGCAAAGAGTTAAGTGCAGCAAAATCTCCCTATCTCAAATAGAATGTACAAGTGTCTTGTGAATGTGAATCATGCATGTATCAGGTAGCGAAAAATATGAAACTTCAAAATATCAGCTAGTTCTTAGCTGATTCAATCACTTAATAGTCATATCTGCCTGAATGGTGTTACAGAGGGATCAAACACGCATTGGCTTAGTGCTATGTTCCTAAACTCTGGCCAGAACTTATGTTTCTGTAAATTTTTACTTCATAGAGCAGATTATTCAAATGATCTCACAAGAGAATGGTGATGTATTTTTTTTCTTTTTCCCATTTATCTGATTACTTCACCATTTGGATGATCAATATATTTATTTATTTATTTATTTTACATTTGTTTACTTGGAAAGTCCAACTGGGCATGACTCCCATTTTTAGTGGAGGCCCAGGGAGAAACGCTCCACAAATATTAGTACAGCAAATACAGTAGATACAATACACATGTTAGTAAAGTACAGTACAGAGTCAAAAAGTTAATAAGGTACAGTTTCAAGGCCAAGAAAGGAGCAAAAAGTAAATATACTATAAAGAACATAGTGTGTTACAATAAACAATACAGTTGAAAGAACGTTTTGGTCAGTCATTTGGTTACATTCATCAGTGGCTAGTACAGTAAACACACATTGATTAAGATTATAGAAAGGAGTCATTGCAAGCTTTCATAGAAGGTTAAAGTATGATATGATCACAGATATGATTCACAATGTATATCTGTTTCATATGGTATATTCCTCTTTGCACTTTTATAGTGTTTTATATTTATATATATTTTTAATGCATGCGTATGCCTTCAGGTTTTTACTGTAATATTTTTATAGTAGAATTTTTATCAAAGGGACTCCACTAAAAATGAGACCTTTCAGATGGCCCTTCCTGGTTAACAAATATCATTAGTTTGGAAATAAATGCATTGGCAATTGAAAACTAGCTTCACTGATGACATTAAGTACAAGGTTTGTTAAATTAGGCAGATACATGACAATTATTATTTAGAGCAGGCCAATAAAAAAGCTACTCATTCTCTGTATTTATTAGTCTAGAGGGATTCCTCTGTACTTAAGTGCTAGCCACAAAGTTTGAGAAATTATTTTATGCTCAACTCCTGAGAGACTTGCTTGGCTACGAACATCTGCATTACAAGCTGAAGCTAACTGAAACTTCATAGGTTAGTACTAAGCTAACTGCTCTTGTGAGCCATTTTAAGCCTAGCCAATTATCCCTTATGAGACTCAAACCCCACACATTGGGCCGGATTCACGAAGGCTTGCACGGAGTCTAAGAGTAGTGTAAGACTCCATTCAGCCTTCGCGATCCAGGAACAGCCCAAAGTCCGTGTAAGAGACAAGCTAAAACGGCTCTTACACGGATTGGGCGTGGATAAGCTAATCACCTCACTTGCAGCCGAATAGCATGCAAATGAGGATGATTAGCGATCCAGGAAGCCCAGAACAGCCCGTGTAAGAGCCATTTTAGCTGCAGAAATGTACTCAGTTGACAACTGAGTACGTTTCTGCAAAAACCGCAATGGAGCCATGTCAGCTCCAAATAAAGGGTGCATATGTGACAGGGAGCATGCCAATGGCCAAATATGTGGCCATTGGCAAGGTAACCTGATGCAAATATCTTAAAAATTTAATTTTTTTTTCGGTGATCGCCAATGTTTAAACCCAGCGCAGCCCCGCACAAACGGGCTACGCTGTATAAAACATAAAAACTAAGGTTATAAACCCACAAATGTGGGTTTTATGCAATACATGGAATGTCAATGCAGGGACCAGCAGACCAAAACCAACATGGCCACCGTGTAGTGGTTGCTAAGGGGGGAAGCTGAGTCTAAGAGATGTAACTAAGCATTAGTAGGCAATCTGATGCAAATGAGTGTTAGGATACTGAATTCCACTGTCACATAGCAAATGAGCACAGTCTGAGTAGTGTAAGAGTTACAGAAGGGGTAGGAACAGAGTAGGAGATAGGTGACATCACAGGGGGGAATGGTAGAAAGAAATGCAGTTCATTGGAGGTCAGAGTTACATGACAGATGTCAAACAGATATCATGAAAAGAGGTGTGCCACTAAATAAGCATAAGAAAGTCAAGAAATGGAAGGTGTACACTGTTGCCTACACCAAAGTTTCTTGCTGGGCGTGCATGCGCACGTGTGCACGCCATGAAGCGCGAGTAAGGCAGTGTGCATGCGTGTAAGGCAGACTGAGCATGTTGGGAGATGTTTAACACTGTTTGCGTGGGTGTGCATGCGTTTTAATCCAAATAAGCAGATTCTGAACCATGTAAGCATGTCTGCGCGCGTGTAAGCCACTGTGAGCGTGTTTCTGCTGGTTTGCACATGGCTCCTCCCTGAGGAAACAGAGAGGAAAAAGGAAGCAACAGATTTAGTAGGAAGCTAGCAGGGAATACTGCTGGATCTAGCAGGTGAAAACAATTAGAAGCAGGCAATTACACAGGCAGAATAGTAGCCCAGCCCAGCACTTAAAACTCTGCAAACAGCAGTGCAGGATGTTTCTCTCAAGAGACACTGCAAGACAGGAGTTAAGTTATTAGAAGTGAAAACTGAAAAAGCTGAACTCAGAGCAGAAATGTTAGGGGCTGCCATAGCTGTCATAATGAGACATAGGCGACTTGCTGAGGGTGGTGACAATGCAGATGGTGCCAGACAACCCACAGTGAGGAGACAGAGAAGAGTGTACAGGCCCAGGGTCACCTACCACGGGTTACATGAGCTGGAGATAGTAGGCGCTATAGAGTGGACAGAGACCTCCTGCAGCAAATAGTGGAGCTGTGCAGGCCACGCCTCACACACAGAACCAACAGAGGGGAACCCATCCCAGTGGAAACCAAGGTATGTGTTGGCCTAAGAATACTAGCAGCAGGTACCTTCCAGAGACCAACTGGTGATATGATGGGGATATCACAGGCATCAGCCTCCAGGGTACTGCACCAGTTCCTGGATGCCATGTCAGCACATGTCAGTGATCATGTATATTTCCCCAATGCCCATGAGGTATTGGCCAGCAATATGCGTCTCTTCCAGCAAATAGCGGAATACCCTGAGGTAGTGGGTGCAATAGACTGCACGCACATACGCATCAAAGCACCAGCCGGTGAGCGGGGTAGGGCATACATCAACCGCAAGGGCTTCCCCTCCATCAACTGCCAGGTCATGTGTGATGCCCAGGGCATAATAATGAATGTGTGTGCTGGCTGTCCTGGGAGCTACCATGATTCCCACATCTGGCATTTGACGCAGCTGTACCAGACATTTGCCAATGGGGACATCCCACACGGACACCTAGTGGGGGACGCAGGTTATGCACTGGAGCCGTGGCTGATGACACCCATCAGAAACTCACACACACCTGAACAGGAACGCCATAATGAGGCACACGCACAAACACGTAATGTAATAGAGCGTGTGTTTGGGCTGCTCAAGTCACGGTTCCGGTGTCTGGACACATCTGGTGGAGCCTTGCAGTACACACCAACTACATGTACCCAAATTGTCATGGTATGTGCTATGCTACATAATATGATCTTGCGAAAACAGCTGCAGCAGGACCAACATAGGGCCGGGCCAAACAGCCCCCCACCATTGACAAGGCCATCACAGGCAGAGCGTGACTCAGAGGAGGAACAACCTGAGCCTGCCCCAGTAGGCAGAAGGAGGCGTGCCCAGTATGCCCTGGCCTTGGCAAAGAGGCAACGCATAGCACATACACTGGCTCAGTAGGAACCCTGGGAATGATACCCCTCTCTGACTCACTCATATAGTAACAGGGATGCCTAACATGACACAACCTGCTCTCAAACATGTACAGGGAAGTGTAATATGCGCATCCGACAGAGGCAGCCCTGCAGCACCACCTGAGGCATGAATGCTATGTGTTAAGTAATGTAACACCATGTACTATATGCACTCCTGAGGACCCTGACTAGCATCCTACCCTCACCAAGCATCATGCCACAATATGACAATGAGATGATCAAGTGCAATAATTGACTGAAGTATCGCAGTTAGTCAAAGGGGATCCAATGTGTGCCAGTCGGGGATGACATGCTGAGCATGACATGATGCTCCACCTGCTAGGACTGGCGTTCACCTATCAGTGCAGGCCGTATACCCACAGTGTGCCCTGAATAGGTAAGGCTCAAAACACAAACCTATCTCCATAGGTATCAGAAGGGATAAGAATAAGATAAGGGATAAGTCGAAACAGCAAGATGCATACAGTCTAAACTCACCCAGTATGGAGAATGTTGATATCTGTGCTGTAACAGAAAACTGAGTCAAGGCTCACAACAGCACTCTAACACTACCAGGTTACACCTCATACTGTGCTGTACAGCCTCAAAACATGGAACAAGCTACAAAAGGAGGGTGACTAGCAAGAATTGTCAAGGATAACCACACCCCCATGTTGGTACCACAACAAAAAGCAGCATGGACTAGCCATGGTCAAGTAACAGTGGCTAAAACTGCCCCCCAGTTTATAGCCTGCTACAGACTACTGTCCCAACACCAGGAACTGCACCTGGCCTATGCTGGAATACATGAATATATCAAGTCCTCCAAACCACATTATATTGGGTGACTGAAAATACCCAGACATAGACTGGGAGCATTATACTAGCTCCAACAGTGTAGGACAAAGGTCCATAGAATCCATAAACCAAAAGGCCCAGGAACAACGTACCACTCCCACAAGAGGGGTAAGCATACTGGATGTGATAATCAGCAACATGAGTACTGGATGGCAAGATGAGAAGTGTATTGCTCACTGGTAAAACCAGACCATAGAGTAATCACACTGGATATACAAATCCTGACCACAGTCCCTGGCCAGAAAACCACAGTGGAAAACATGTATAAAGCAATATTTGCACTCCTCCAAACTGATGTGGAATCCATTAAAGGTCCTGTGCAGGTGCAAAATATGGGCCACACCTCAGAACCTGTAATACAGCCATTCCATGAACACTGCCAGGAATGCTTGGATTATGCAATCCTAAATTAAAACAAGACACAATGCCATACACACAGGCATCTAGCATGGTGGACACCAGCCATAACCAAACCATGCAAGAGAATGAGGAAGCTACTACATGATAGAGCAAACATAAACAATGAAGTAATCACTGATCAGTAGTATGGCAATAAAATATGTCCACACATGCAATCCACTAAGGCCAGCCACAACAAGTTGAATCTGTGAATCCTGAGGCAATGTTACACCTGCCCCAAGTACACAGACAACCCCCAACTCCACCCAAAAAATACAAATATATGTGAGAGATGCAACCATCTATCCAAACTGGAGGCTGAGCTCCCTCAACTCAGTACTCCCAAAACTAGTCAGGAGGAGAAGGTAACCACACACACCACAAACACAGTCCCACATAGACCTATCACAACTGCAAACCAAACACATAAACACAGAAAAACATTCCCGGAGGCACAAATTACAAACACAGCACACCAACAGAGGCCTCTAAAGAAGACACCCAATCAAACAACCTCCAAACATAGCGCATGCAACACATAGTACACAAAGCTGGTATGCCAAACAGTCACAGGCCAGAAGGAGAAACAACATGCCTGATACAGTTGTAATAGGTGACTCCATAGTCAGACACACTGCTGTCCCGCACACCAGACTGAACAAGGGAAAGGGTACAGTAAGCTGTATGTAGGCAGCCACAATACGCCACATAACAGAAGTATGCAGGTCACTCCAAAGCAAGTAGAAATATGATGCAGTCATAGTCCATGCTGGTGTGAATGACCTGAGATGTACCTCCCTAGACTACATGAAAAGAGACATAGATGAGCTCTCTGATTATGTAGTCCAGGCCGGTATGACACTCACCGTTTGCAGCATCCTACCCTTACCAAGAATAATGCCACAGTACAAACATGGAATGATCAGTCATAGCAAGTGGCACACTTACTGGTGTCATTCAAGGATCCAATGTCTGTCTGCTTGGGATGTCATGCTTGACAAGCCACGCAGCTGTTCTTGAGATGGCTTGCACCTGTTACCCCTGGGCGTCTGGATATTGGATAAGGCCTTTGCCACCTCCATAGAGCCTTTTGTAGGCAAGGCTGAAAAGACTGACCCACCACCCTAGAAAACATAAGTGGAAAGAAACATAAGGGTAATGCTGACCAATGCCAGATGTGTAAACCCCAATATGCATGCTCCCAAGGCCATCCCCAGTATGGAGAACATCGATGTCTGTGCAGTGACAGAAACCTGCTGCAAGCCTCCTGACAGCACACCAGCACTACCAGGTTATATCACATATCATGTGTCATGGCCCCAAAACCTGGAACAAAACATAAAAGGAGGGTGAGTATCCATATTCAGCACAGACACCCATACGTCCAGGTAACTGACAATGCACAAGGCATTGGAGTCCACCCATGTGCAACTAACTGCAGGCAAGACTGCTGTACAGTCTGTAGCATGCTACAGACCACACTCTCACACACAGGAACCCCACCCAGCCATCCTGAAGACACTGGACAGTATGAATGTCCCACCAAATACCAAAAAAAAGGTACCACAAATTACCACATAGGTGGTAAACCATTATGTATGGAAGGAGTAACCAGGGACCTAGGGACACAAGTGGACAGTAACCTTGTTATGTGACACCCACATTGCCAATGTGGCTAGGAAGACTGTCTACATTTGACACCGTATCAGGAAAGGATTCACATCTACGTCAACAGAGGTCAATGTGCCCCTATACTGTTCTCTTATCACACCCATAATCTAGTACAATGCCTCATATGGGATGTACCTTACCTGACACCTGCAGCAGTTAGAAAGACCTCAAAGGTACCTCACCAAGAGGATAAAGGGTCTCAAATATATGTCATATGCTGCCTGGCTGTAGACACCCCAGCTGAATGCAGTCACATACTGCCTACACAGAGGCATTGCATGCCTGTTGTAGAAGGCCATGCCCAACACAGGAGTAATGGACATGCTCCACCCCAGAAAACTCAAAGCCATCAGAGCTGTGAGAGTGAGAGATGTCAACCTCAACAAATAATGAAATAGGATGTGCTGGTGGGACAGATACATAATCCAGAGGCTCCCCACACCCTGGACCAGAATCCCACTCCATGTTAGGCAGAGCCCCTCACTGACACTCTTCAACAGGAATCTTGCCAAGTGGATGGATGATTGTAGAGTTACACTGGCGGTCTTCACTGTGTCATGTCCAGACAAAGGCACAGCAAAGCAAATCATAAATGGCCATAATATTCACATAGCAAGGGGTGGCAAAAGCCACACACACTCTGGCTAGGCTAGCAAATGCCCTAGGGTGGATAGCCTAGTATGAACCTATGAACCTATGAAGATACAAATTGTACAGGACACTAAGGATAATCCCAAGGCTTTCACAACTGATGGTAGGAACCATGTTGGGAATTCACAGATATGCTCTGAATCACACAAATATCACAAACACACACACATATTGCCAACATACATCCTGACAGGTGCAGTGCAAACCCCCACCCCCGAATGCAGAATATCTATCCCAGCAGACTGCTGGCCCCCTGACATTGCAGATGCTGAGATAACAGCCAGCATCTACAAAGCAAAACACACAGCAGCAATGGTATGAGATGGTGTCCTGGGCTTAGTGCAACATGGACTCCAAGATGAATGGAATGCCAAATCACACTACTGCTCAATGTCAGCCTTACCACAGAATATGTACCCAAAGAGCAGTGTACAACAACAGTGGTCCTTCTCAACAAAGGTGTTGCCTGAATGGATACTGAAAACTACTATCCCAGAATCCTGAGAAGCTCGGTCTGCACAGCTATGGAAAGGATCAGCATGTACCACAGACATAAAGATATTGGGGACCTACTGACATCAGACCCTACCCAGTGTGGCTTTCTTAAGTGCAGATTCTGCCCCTAAACATGTTTGACTCAATTGAAACAGTCATTAAGGTCATTGATGAGGGCAATGTGGTCCACACAGCATAGCTGGACCTTGCAAAGGCTTCTATACAATACCCTATGTGTTCATTATAGATAAGCTCACCAGCTTAAATATAAACCCCTATGTCAGTAGAGGGGTTGCAAACCAGACCAAGGACAGAACAGACATGGTCAGACATGCTGCAGCCATGTCAGACTACAAACCAGATATAACTGGCATCCCTCAAGGCTTGGTCCTGGGATCTCCCTCGTCTGGCATATATGTCCCATAGGTACAGGCAAACATGGAAGGACTGTGTCCGAACATGTTTGCAGAGGACTACTAACTGCTCACCACATATGATCCACCAGCTGACACAAGCATCCCACAAAGGGCCACATAGAAACAGACAACTGGTGCCATAGCCATGTCAGCAAGCTAATTGCAGAAAAGTGTATAGTCAACCCCCGTGGATATACAGTAAGTGCCCACCAATTATCACATAGGTGTTAACCCATTATGTAGTTAACATGTAATGAGAGACCTGGGGATACAAGGTGATAGATATCCTGCATTGGACAAACATGTGCTGTAGTGTTTACAGAAACATACCATATACCCACCTAATCATGAAGGTTGTCAGATCTAGATAAGGGGAGGTCATTGTGGCTCTGCAGTCATCCTTCATCAGCGGTACAATTGACTACAATAGCCCCTGTGGGATGCACCTCAGCAGACACCTCCATCAACAGTAAAGTCCTCAACAGTACCTCACCAGGAGTATCAAAGAGCTTGCACAGATGCCATGTGTTGCCTGTGTTGCTGGTATCAATAAACATGCTGCACCTTGTACAATCTGAATGGCAGTGAGCTATGCACATGAGAGACCTGAACCCCAGCACTGACTTACATAGGACAAACTGTACTGCATGATCCATAACACAGAAGCCACCCCCACCCATGAGTGAACTCCCAGTACAGGCTACCCATAGAGTCACTTATCAATCTTCCTCAATAGGAATCTTGATGAGTGGATGGTAGATGGTAGCTTTATCCTGGGTATCACTGTCATGTCACAGGTAGACAGAGGCACAGTATACTAACCATGACATATGTCATGGCAAACTCCACTTACAATGTGTGTTGAAGGACAAACACACTCTCCAACTAGCATTAGACATTAGACATGGACTAGGGCACATCGCTAGTGTTTGCAAATGTACACCTATGTTGTGGAATACACTACCAATGTTGGACAAGCCTGGTTTAAGTAGTTCATATCTGAACAGAATGCAACATGGTCAGATGTACACAACTGGCCCCTAACCAGGTTGTTGTGCTCACTATCGAAATGTAAAGCAGTGATAGCACTAAAGCCCAGGATACTGTCCACCACAGTCAAAGTACTACCAGTACACTATACAGTACAACAGTGTTAGGTCAGTGTGAAAGGATGTTGACAACTGTATGCAAAGTATCCCATGCTAACACTGCAGGCACAGTATAATCCTGTTGTGTTCACACACAAAGCAGTTGTACAGTAACTACACAACATGACACACAACACACAACCATAAACGGGTGATATTTGTTGAAGTTCACACTCATCCACAAATGTGGTGGGCTGCAGAGTCCAACATATGGAATGCTCACACTGGGCATGCTCACACACTTTGATAAATGAGACATATGTCAGACAACATGCCATGGGAAGGCTGAACTGGACATGCTCACACACTTAGGCCAAATC
This sequence comes from Protopterus annectens, assembly GCF_019279795.1. NCBI lineage: Eukaryota > Metazoa > Chordata > Ceratodontiformes > Protopteridae > Protopterus > Protopterus annectens. The sequence goes on along the minus strand of NC_056732.1, from coordinate 1,427,895,426 downwards.
TCAGTTTAGCAGTTGGACACACATATCTGGTATTTTTATGTGTTATTCCAGGAACCAACCACATTACAGCAGTCTGCCCAGTGCACACAGTTAAATGACTACAGAGACATACGTGATATAGTGGATCCCTCCCATATGCAAACATCTTCCACAGATGCACAAGTTGTTCATACAAACAGGGAATGCTATGGCAATAAAGATGTGCAAACAGTCTATCAGCAACAAATAATGTACATTTGACAATTAAACATATGGGTGTAGAGGTCAACACTAGGCTGTTTGCCCTAGGGAATGACAGCTTAGCCAGAGTGTGCTTGGTGTCTGCCTCCCCACAGGATGCACATTCCCCTTTCTAAACACCGATGATGTCAGCACCCTATAAGTACAGCAGGAGAAAAAAAACCTCCCCGTAATGCAAATATCGTGCTCCGCTAATGTGTCTGTCACAAAGGTCATAGCATAGTTAAGTAGGGGTTTGAATCCTGCAAAAGCTCAGTGTGCGAGTGAGTGGGGTTGGTGGGTGTGTGAGTCTATGGGAGAAAAATGTCCCTCTTGGCAACTATGAAAACACACTACAGGATGCACATTCCCCTTTCTAAACACCGATGATGTCAGCACTCTATAAGTATAGCAGGAGAAGAGCAACCTCCTAGTAATGCAAATAGCACGCTCTGCTAATGCGTCCGTCTCAAGTGTCATAACATAGTTAGGTTGGGGTTTGAATCCTGCAAGTGTGTGTGTTTGTCTGAGGGTGGTTAGTGTGTGTGAAGGAAATGTCCCTTTTGGCAACTAGGAGAACAGACTACAGGATGCACATTCCCCTTTCTAAACACCTATGATGTCAGCACTCTATAAGTATAGCAGGAGAAGAAAAACCTTCCAGTGATGTGAGTAGCACGCTCTGATAATGCCTCCGTCTCAAGTGTCATAACATAGTTAGGAAGGGGCTTGAATCCTGCAAATGGCAAGTGTGTGTGTTTGGCTGTGGGGGGTTAGTGTGTGTGAAGGAAATGTCCCTTTTGGCAACTAGGTGAACAGACTACAGGATGCACATTTCCCTTTCTAAACCCTGATGATGTCAGCACCCTATAAGTACAGCAAGAGAAAAGCAATCTCCCATTAATGCGAATAGCACACTCTGCTGATGTGTCCATCTCAAGTGTCATAACATAGTCAGTTAGGGGTTTGAGTCCTGCAAATGGCAAGTGTGTGTTTTTGGCTGAGGGGGGTTAGTGTGTGTGAGGACAATGTCCCTTTTGGCAACTAGGTGAACAGACTACAGGATGCACATTTCCCTTTCTAAACCCTGATGATGTCAGCACCCTATAAGTACAGCAAGAGAAGGAAAACTTCCCAATAATGTGAATAGCACACTCTGCTAATGTGTCCGTCTCAAGTGTCATAGCATAGTCAGATAGGGGATTGAATCCTCCAAATGTCAAGTGTGTGTTTTTGGCTGAGGGGGGTTAGTGTGTGTGAGGACAATGTCCCTTTTGGCAACTAGGTGAACAGACTACAGGATGCACATTTCCCTTTCTAAACCCTGATGATGTCAGCACCCTATAAGTACAGCAAGAGAAGAAAAACTTCCCAGTAATGCAAATAGCACACTCTGCTAATGTGTCTATCTCGAGTGTCATAACTTAGTCATATAGGGGTTTGAATCCTGCAAATGGCAAGTGTGTGCTTTTGGCTGAGGGGGGGTTAGTGTGTGTGAGGAAAATGTCCCTTTTGGCAACTAGTTGAACACACTACAGGATGCACATTTCCCTTTCTAAACACTGATGATGTCAGCACCCTTTAAGTACAGCAAGAGAAGCAAACCATCCCAGTAATGTGAATAGTGCGCTCCACTAATGCATCCGTCTCAAGTCTCATAATATAGTTAGGTAGGGGGTTGAATCCTGCAAGTGTGTGTGTTTGGCTGAGGGGGGTAGTTGTGTGTGAGGGGAATGAATGTCCTATTTGGCAACTAGGAGAACAGACTACAGGATGCACATTTCCCTTTCTAAACGCTGATGATGTCAGCACCCTATAAGTACAGCATGAGAAGGAAAACCTCCCAGTAATGCGAATAGCGAGCTCTGCTAATGCGTCCATCTCAACTGTCATAATATAGTTAAGTAGGTGTTTGAATCCTGCAAATGGCAAGTGTGTGTGTTTGGCTGAGGGGGGTTATTGTGTGTGAGGGGAATGTCCCTTTTGGCAACTAGGAGAACAGACTACAGGATGCACATTTCCCTTTCTAAACACTGATGATGTCAGCACCCTATAAGTACAGCAAGAGAATAAAATCTCCCAGTAATGCAAATAGCACACTCTGCTAATGCTTCTGTCTGGAGTGTCATAACATAGTCAGATAAGGGTTTGAATCGTGCAATTGGCAAGTGTGTGTTTTTGGCTGAGGGGGGTTAGTGTGTGTGAGGAAAATGTCCCTTTTGGCTACTAGGTGAACAGACTACAGGATGCACATTTCCCTTTCTAAACACTGTTCAGCTGAAGGCCATGGCTCTGGCACAAGTTGTCTGTTTCTATGATGCCCCTTTGGAAGATGCTTGTGTTGGCTGGAGAGTCGATTATGGTGGCCAGTTCACAGTCATCTGCATATTTGGTCAGCCACAGTCCGTCCGTGTTGGCCTGTACCTCCAATAAATATATACCAAACAAGAGAGGTCCCAGGACTGAGCCTTGTGGGACACAACTCATAACTGGTTTGGAGTCTGGCATGGCTCCAGCAATTCTAACCATGTGGGTTCTGTCCTTGAGCCACTGTGCAATCCATCTAGTGACATAGGGGCTTATATTTAAGCTGGTGAGCTTCTCTAGAATGCTCAAGTGGGGTATTTTTGTGAAGGCTTTTGCGAGGTCCAGGTAGGCTGTGTGAACCACCTTCCCCTCATCAATGGCCTTGGTGACTGTTTCAAAGAAATCAACCAGGTTAAACCTGGTAGTGCTGGTGTGCTCTCAGTAGCCCTGAACCAGGCATCTGTTACTGCACAGATATCGATGTTCTCCATGCCAAGGAGTGTTTTGGGTGCATGCATCTGGAGGTTTAGACTTCTGGCGTTGGGTAGCATTACTCTTAGTTTCTTATCCCTTGTGATTCCTATGAAGGTGGGTTTGTCATTTGAGCCTTGCCTAACATAGGCACTATGGGGGTAGCAAGAGCCTTTGCCAATATCTGAAAGCCCAGGGGTGACAGGTGCAGGCAGTCCCTAGCGAAGCAGGTAGTTCAACAGAAGATGAATATGTGAAGGTGTAGTGCCTGTGATTAGTTAGCAGTAGCATATATGACTGCTCACGTGGACACATGCCAGGTAAGTCATATGCACTGTGTCACAGGCAATGTACATGTGAACAGGACAAACAGTGACATCCTGACAAGTGGGACATGGACATACATATAGTATGCTATGCAGATGGCACTAGGAGTCCACAGAAGCTCTATAACTATGCATTGCAGGTGTGATCAGTATTCCAGGGTAATTGCAAGCAAACATGCATGCAAACAAAGCTACAGTAAACAGGGCTGCATGTAGTCCATTGTACAACAAACAAGCTGTACCAGTTCCAGTAGGTAACACTGCAAATATGCAGGCACTATGCACATGTACATGGAAATACATGGGTCAGATGGCTAGGGTCCAGTCTCAGTGCACACAAGTGTACAGACCATGTACTGTCAGGATGTACAATAACTGGATGGAAACCCATGTGCTCATAACTGCAGTAATACACATGTCAAATAACAGACACTGAGCCTTCACTTAGTGGTTCCATACTTAGTAGGATGTATGCTACCTGGCCTGCCACCACAGTATCCCTGACATATATGGGGACTCTCCCTCCTGTGACATTTAGTTTTGTGTGTTGGGGCTGTCTAGCATGGCATGAGATGTGAGCATGCAGTGCTAGGGTGCTCCTGTGTGTCCTGTACCAGTCGTGTAGTACTGCACACATATCAACATCCTCAAACATCTGCATTGCAGAGTCTAGTGTGGGCAACATGCCACTTGCAATTTACATGTCCATCATTGCGTATTACTACATTCATTACCTTATCCCCTGTGCTACCTATGTATGTAGCCTTCTGTTGATATCATTACCACCAGTATGCTAACATGTGCAGATGATACACTATGGTACTTACCATGGGTGTAGACAACAGGATATGACAATCACACACTTACTGCATCAGGCATGCTGTGATATACCCACAATTAATTCAGCACACAGTACTGTTAACAACATGGTACTATTACTACACATCTATGTGGTCACCCTGTGCATCAGCAACATGTTAACCTGTACCTGCACAGTTGTTACAGATTGCAGGAGGTGGCACAGTTTCATCATATGCACAGGGTGTGAACTTGGTATGTCTGAGTCAGCCACCGATACCACCAATTGACATGTATGTGTATGTGTGTTGGTGAGGGACAGCAGTAGAAGTTGGGGCAATGTTGATGCAGTGTGCGTGTACGGTAGCCCTAGGTGTTGTCAATTCGCATGTGTGTATGGATGCACACAGTTCCACCTCATGGCTGCCATATACTGGTGTTTGTGGACAGCCACAGACTGTACCTGCCAGGTCATACAGATCAGTGTCTCTGGCCACGGACACGGTACCTGTGCCTTGCAGGGGTGCTACGGACCGTATCCAGTACCAACCCAGACTGGGTACTGTCATCAGAAGCAGGTGTTCGTTGACTGGACACAGATCCCTGTCGGGCCTGGCCAGAGCCACGTGCATGTGGTCTCCTGGGGTGGTCTGATGACAGCACAGACCCAGCATTGCTGGGGCTGCTGCTGGCACTACGGGGGCGGCTGCAGCCCTGTTGTCGTCCGCGATGACTGCCAGCTGCTGCTGTTGCTGGCATACGGCCACGTCGACGCCTCAACCGCCCACCATCGCCCTGGCTCATGGACATGTAGTTGTGGAACTGGTCTAATATGTCCCCACAACATCTGTCTATGACATCGGTGAAATCACGGATGGCAGCCGCAATGTCACGCATACTGTCAGTCATGGCTGTGCGACATGCTGTCAGCTCCCTCAGACCCTGTCTGGTGTACCATTCCATACGTGACTGTGCCTGCATGACAGCCCGAAACATAGCTGAGGTTGTAAGACCTCTGTGGGCACGTCTGATATGGGCAGTACGCCCACAGGTGCTCCCACGAGAAACCCTGGACATCTGTCTGTGTGGTACCATCTCTGGGCCATGCCCATGGCTGCTGTGTGGGGAGGCATGTGCCAAAGATACCACATTACCCTGGTCAATGCCCACTGTATGCTGTCCATCACCTAGGGACATTGGTAACAAAGGGTGTATTGGCAGGATAACTGTGCGCATTGATGGGGTCGACAGCTGTGTACTGTCAATCAGCTGACAAATGGCGGACCCTGGCATACTTTCCTGTGCCATTACACAGATGTCATCATTATCAGTACCCACGGCACCTGATTCAGGTTCCCTGCTACATGACACCAGAGCAGCATCAGAACCTGTGGGAGGGAAACAGGAAACACAGTTTACAATGTCTACACATTACCAGTGATGCACACATGCACATATGCACACATGCACACATGCACAGGTGCACAGGTGCACACATGCACAGGTGCACACATGCACACATGCACAGGAGCACACCTTTACACATGCTCACATGCACACATGCACAGGTGCACAGGTGCACACATGCACAGGTGCACACATGCACACATGCACAGGAGCATACATGTACACATGCACACATGCACACATGCACAGGTGCACACATGCACACATGCACAGGTGCACACATGCACACATGCACACATGCACAGGTGCACACATGCACAGGTGCACACATGCACACATGCACAGGTGCACACATGCATGCACACATGCACAGGTGCACACATGCACAGGTGCACACATGCACACATGCACACGTGCACACGTGCACACATGCACAGGTGCACAGGTGCACACATGCACAGGTGCACACATGCACACATGCACAGGTGCACACATGCACACATGCACACATGCACAGGTGCACAGGTGCACACATGCACAGGTGCACACATGCACACATGCACAGTTGCACACGTGCACACATGCACATGTGTACACATGCACACATGCACACAGTTTCACATAATTGTACAGTACTCAGTATGCATGATATCAGCACACAGACACAGACACACCTACATGCATACAAAGAGCACTACTAAGTGAGCCAAATAGTACTATTACTATCAACACTATTACAGGAATTGTTAATACACACTCACCAGCATGGATAGGTTGCATTGCTGTTATACCAGAGGGATCTGCAGACGTGAAGAAACTAATGTCAGTGGGCACAACTGTGCCATTGTTACTGAGTATGATACAGGTCAGTAGTACAACAGTCGCCTTTCACAGGTCAGCTGCTAATATTGAGGATATCACACTTGCACATTAAATACTATGGTGACAGCTACAAACCAAGGACACACCTCACACATGCATTAACTACCAGTGTACACAACAGTCAACTATATATATGGCATATTACCTGCACGTTCACTGTCTTGCTGCTGCGTGACTCCAGCCTCCATCATAATGCATGTCTGCTGCTGTTGTTGTTGCTGGCGGACTGGAGCCACTACACTCATGAGTAGTCCCTCCAGTCTGGTAAGTGGGGGATGTGTAGCCACCCCACCACCTGTGGCGACCTGCTGCCTGTGGATATCCGATGCACGCTGACGGACATGTCTGATTAAATCACTGCAGTGATGTCGTACCTGCACATATGTCCTATTATGTGTGCCTATGCCATTTACCCAACGGACAAGGTCTTGCCACAGTGCAGCCCTCTCCTGCTGATTCTGGCTGGTGCGGGAAAAGAGTATTGCATAATCCCGCACCAGGCTCTGGTGTATCTCCTCATCCTCAGCTGTGAAGTAAGTGGGATTCCGCGGGTGGGCCATGTACCTGAGAAAGAAAATAACCTGATATCAGCAATATATATCAGCAGAACTTGGCACACATACTACACATGCTACTTGACTGTTATGATACAACATATCTCACATATGTAGCATCTGTCTGTCTATTGGTGGATACACATGTAAATGGCCAGGTATCAGTGCTCAGCCAGCAACTGTGCAACAGTACCTGGCACACTCCATACGACATACTACCAAACCCCAGCAGTCAGAACACTGATTCAGGTCAAGAGCACCTCCCCACTCTGGGGGTTTGTATTTAGGTACTGTATTGCCTACATCATCAACTACTGTGAGCTGACCACACACTGATTGCCCTGGATATACATATCCCACCTCCACCACCAGCACAAACGACTATAGTGAATAACATTACAGATGCAAACTTTACACTTTGTAACAATGACATGGTATCCTTTCAGCCCACTGGGCCAGTGGCAGATACAACCCAAAATGCTGACCCCTACACAATTGCTTTCTACAGACATCTCCGAGAATGCATGGATCATGCAATCCCATATATGACCAAGACACTCTCCACAAAGGGACAGCATCCTGTCTGGTGGACCCCAGCCATAGACAGATTGTATTACAGACGATGGAAGCTACTGCAAGACAGAGCATAATTCCATAAAGGGAGGGCATGTCTGAGCAGCACTAGTAAGGATCTATTTTCCATCATACAAACATCCATGGGCAACTTTGAGAGGGAAATCAAGAGGGACACTACAGATAACCAGAAGGCCTTCTTCAGTTATGTTAGCAACCTGGTCAGGATCCATCCTCTATGCCCATAGTTAGTACACAACAACACATATTTCACTGACACCACAGATATTGACAACATTGTGGCAGACAGGTTCAGTGCAGGTGTCACCCTGCCCTCTCCCCCAAAATAAGACATAGTTATCCCAGCTGACTGTAACCTCCCTGTCATCACAGATGTCCAGGTGAGAGCCACCCTCAGGACAGCAGAATACACAACATGAATGGGACCAGATGGTATCCCCAGTTGCATGCTACATAAACTCTGACAGGAGCTAAACACACATATAGAAGTGCTATGTAACACTAGCCTGACTACAGGATATGTACCTGTACACTGGCACACAGCAGCAGTGGTTCCACTCCACGAAGGAGGCACCTCAACATACCAATACAATACAACACAATACATTACATTACAATACAATACTATACAATATGCTATTGCCCCTGGGACTACAGCAGTGTACTGTTCTGCTACCCTGACCATTGTGACACATGTGGTGTGATGGTACCTGCTGCTGTCACACAGTTACACAGGGTGACTCATATGGCATATTACCTATCTGACTAACATTCAGCAGGGGTATGTGTGACATGTACTCATGGGGAGTCTTGCTTCTTAACACTGTGTGGTTTATTGCAGGGTATGTCTTATCTGTGGGTAGGAACTTTTACCTCCACATGTGCACTCTATTGCAGTGGCATGGACACACAGCAGACATTTAGGTTGTAGATGGTGTGAGGTGTTACTATGGTTGTTGGACATCTGTCATGGGTGTGACTTACATATGTAAATCCGGGAGTGGTAACCTCTATGTGGGTAGTATATGTGTACTCTGTGGTGTTGTCAGTCACTGTGCATTGGTAATGTGTTTGAGTGCATTGTCACAGTCTTGTACATGTCACTGTGTCCTTCTCCATATCTGTAGCTGTCATGTGAGGTCCATACCATGGCATCCATTATGTGGTGTGGAGGGGTACACTGACCTAAATGTCCATAGCTGACACACCATGTCCGCTGACACATACCATCTGCAGGTATTCCAGGGATAGTGTGCCACTGTGAATATCACTGGGGCCACTATTGTACACATTTATGACCCTGTTCACCCCTGACACATGCAGTGGTGGGCAGCCAATCACATATCTGGTGGTTACTGGTGTAGGTGATTTGGAATGTGGTATGGTACTCCGGTTTTGACACTGTTGTTCACTCCATGCCTTTGTCACCAGGCAACACTAAGAAAACCAGGAACCAATACCTCCAAAAACAAAACGTAGGGAGAAAGCACAACAGCCGAGGTAGAAATGCTGTATCGTATATTATATTGCTGCCACACTTCAAAAAAGAATTCCAAGGTCCATAAACGCTCCAAACAAAATTTATTGATGTAGATAAAATACAAGACGTATTTCACTTGTATTTTATCTACATCAATAAATTTTGTTTGGAGCGTTTATGGACCTTGGAATTCTTTTTTGAAGTGTGGCAGCAATATAATATACGACACAGCTTTGTCACCAGGCACCTGTTGCAATACATCTGTACACATGTGCCTCACTCAGAATTTATATACATCTCTCTCTCTCTCTCTCTCTATATATATATATATATGTATATAGCTATATCTATATGTATATATATATATATATATATATATATATATATATATATATATATATATATATATATGTCTGTATACATATACATATATATATATATTGATGTACATATATTGCTATAGATGTGGAGAGGGGGGGACACAGAGGGGGTGTGAGTGACAGAGGGGGTGAGACAGGCTGTGTTGAAGGTCATCATATACAGTCATACCTGTATATAGTCAGATCAGTCTGTCTATGTATATGTATCTACATATATCTATATCTGTATGTGTGCATTACATATATATGTTTGTACAATATTCTATCTGCATCTGTCTATGTATTCCTACATCTCTCGCTCTATGTATGTATACATATATACATATTATATATATATATATATATATATATATATATATATATATATATATATATACACATACATATGTTGACATACATACGTATCCATATGTTAGACAGGTATATCAACATGTTTGTCTACCATACTGTATACACACACTAACATACTGCTAAACATACATAAATGTGAAACCTACTTTGTACATGGCACTACAACCTACAATCAACCAACATTGATATGTGCACATAGATGCTCTCACATACAAATGTATGTACAGCCTTCACTGATAGTTGCTGTATGTCCCCTGCCCTTTACACATCTTCATATACATATGGATACAGACCAATGACACATATGGAGGGTTCACAGTATGTAGACCTTTATAGTATTACTTTACATTACCTGTGTTTGTCACAGCTGCTTGTGTTGCCATCTGGTTCTCTGTCCTGCTGCTCCACTTCCCAGTTGTCAGCTTTCAGGTGGCTTTTGCTGAACAATTTGTTTGTGTCTGCTTAATTGCAATTTTCTCTGTCTCTGTCTCTCTCTCTCTCTCTCTGTCTGTTTGTCTCTCACGTCCTTCTCAGGGTGCAATGAAAGTATTGCATGTGTGGACTGGGAGTACAGCATACTTTTGTAGGTATCTGCATATGCCCATGTGATGGCCTCTGCACCAATCGTTAGCCAGCATTTGCTAATTGCATGCAGCCAGTTGTGTACTGATTGCAGTTCTCACTGTGATTTCAGAACAGTGCTATAAAAAGGTATGTGAGATAGGCATAGCCCTTTCAGATTTTAAGGGCAGGGACCATGCTGTTATGCTATGGACAATGTTCTGTGAGTGTAAAGGTTGGTATCTCTCTCATATTTCCAGGTGTGTTGTAGATTAACATTCCTCCATTCATTTCTCCAGTTTCCTGTACTAACTGTGTATGTACACTGACACCTACAACTACTACTACTGTTAATGTGTGTGTGTGTGTGTGTGTGCTTTCCCTTCACTTTTGCTTGCACTTTGTTGCTAAGGCTTCAATAGTTGCCCTTTACAGTCACTACTTGTATGCCTGCTAGGTGTCCTGACTGTAGTGTGCTGCTGTAGCTTTCCTATTTTTCCATGTACATTCACACCTTGGAATGCTTGCTATATCTGCTAGGGTGTTATAGCATGCAGTGTGGTCTGGCCATGGTGTGGGCCTTGACATCTATTAGGGTATTTGAGTATGCTGCTGAGCAGGCCCCAGAGACTTTCAGGTTCATCTGTTATGTGCCTCATGGAATGGTACATATCAGTGGGGTGCACCCATTTAAATGACTGGTATGCTGCAGTTGTGACTGTGGGTTAGCATGAGCATATGTATTACTACACTTTTTCTGCCATGCAAGTGATGAATACTTTCAGGACTCCATAGTTACCATTGCATGTGTTACACCTTTCTGCCTACTGTTTGTACATTTCACATGGAGTCTGTGGGGCATCCTTGTAAGTCATTCACTGTTGCTATGTCTAGGCTCTTAACTATTCAAATATGGTGGTGTCAGACCCGTCATGTGTACAGATATTTGCAGGTTGTCCACATTTCTGCCTCATATTTTGGTCAATATCTCATGCACACCTTTTTCTGGCAAATCACTCTGGGCTCAAGTCAGAATATGGTGACAAACATTCAAGTTTCAGACTGCATACCCTTCCAAACATCCCACAAAGTGCAGACCCTGTTACTCTCTGAACTGTCTGCGTTTGTTGTAACATTATTTGTAATGTGTCCCTGGTTTTGGGCCTTTGCTCCACATATTTTATTACTTGGTCCAGATGTGTTCCTGTAAGAGGTTGTGGGGTATGGGCAGTGATTATCCTGCTGTGAGTATGTCTGTGGCTTGCAAGGTGCTATAGTGACATTATTACCTACTAGCTTCCAACTAGCATGGCTGTTTCTGTTCACACACTACTATTATGGAAATCCACTAGTTTTGATAGTAATTCTAAATGGCATGCTTTGTGTACTACACATCTATATTCCCTTTACATTCATTCCTACTATTACATGATATATTTATTTTAGCACAATGTTCTTGTATAGGTGTCATGGCTTAGTGGTAAGTCATGCAAACTACTGTTTCCAAGGTCTTGGGTTCGGGACTGACAGTGGGATTTTATTTTGCTTTTGAACAGAGTACAGGACCTGTCAATCAAAGTGACTAAGGCACTTTTAAGCAGTTGTAACTGGGTTAGCGCTGGTTTGCACGGAGCTCACGCATGTGCACTGGCGGTTAGCTCTGCGCACACCCGCTTACAACCGCTTAAACGTGCTTACTCTTCAAGACACCGCTATTTTCTTTGAAAGAAAAGAAAATGGGGAGACAGGAAAGTGGTGAAAAAGGGGTCACAAAGAGGGTAAGACAGTAGGGAAACAAGCTTGGGATGTGCAGGAGGGATGTAGGTAAGGCCTATAGCTGCCCATTTCTTCATCAGCAACAGCTGTGCATATGTATGTAATTTGGTGTGACATTTGAAACCTTCCACCCCTGAGAGAGGTGTCAGGACAACAATAATACTTGTTGTACAGCCAATTGTAATTGATAGGTTCCATGTCCAGCAGACATGTGTGTGGAATGGGCAGCTATGTATGGGGCGTAATTTTTTTGAGGGTACAGAGTGCCCTTTTTTTTTTTTTCCAGGTGAGAGTGGTATGTCAGGTGAAGGAAGTCGGTACAGCTGGGGAGGTAGGTTGGGTAGGTAAACAGACAAGACAAACAAGACGCATACAGGGGCAGTATATGACACGTGTGGGGGGGTTACGCAATTGACGGGGAAGGAGGTTTGGATATCCGAGCCCATGAGCCCACAGATGGCAACAGTGGAACTGATATCCCCACCCATAGGCAGTTGCCACTGTTCCTTCACTGCCCAGGACGGGGCTGTGCTGGGGGCTGTGTAGGCGGGGCAACAGGCATGCCCGTTAGTTGCGCCACCCGTGCCTTGAGCTGGCGTAGGGGCTCAAGAACAGAGTCCCGAATCTCCCTATACACCACAGTCCGGACGCTACGGAGGGTGAGTGGTGGTTCTCCTCCGGCCACACTTGCAGAGGGGCAGCGAGCCCCATCCCCTGCAGTGCTTCCACCCGCAGGTGGCACAGGGCCACTGGAGGAGGGTCCAGACTCGGCACTAGTGCCAAGTGCACTCGCCAGCTGAGGTGGGAGAGGTGGGTCCACTGGAACCCGCCTTCCCTGTCATCCTATGTTTTGCATTATGTCATGACAGTTTGGGTTAGTGACATATAATACCATTGACAATTAGTTGTAACAGCATGCATTAGTATTCCCATTAACCAAACACCCAGATATCCACACCACTGAACAGCGTGCATAACACATGCATAATTTGAACAGAAATACACAGTCCAACAACATGCAGGGTTAATTGATGACAACAGGCCATCAGGTGTGGATGTATGAACAGGGCAGATGCATCAACGGACATGCAAATATATATGACCCAACAGGACAAACGTCCAGGGGTGTTAATTGTGATTGCACATAACATTTTCACATGGAATGGGTTATATGTGGTTATAGGGTGGGGTAAAGAAAGTAATATTAACACCTTCGAATAACAATACATATGCTGTACATTTCTAATAGCTACAGTTATATACACACTACTGTTCTAACTACAGTTTCCTATATGATAACTATTTCAACTTGGTGATAGGACTGTTACTGCAACATCTATATACATTTTATGGTTCTTCATACACATTCATATCTAGCTTTGTTCAACTACATCATCCTGCTACATTTGCTTTATATAGCTGTAGACAAGTGTGGATGTCTGGTATATCAGACAATCATCCTATCTGCATATTGCAGACTGAGAGCAACATATCCAGATTTTGGGATACATATTCCAGATGCAGCAACACTTTGAACAGATTTTGCTGTTTGGTTTTGAATCTCACATGCATTTCATTCTCTCTTGACTGCAGTATACTTTATTCAGGGGTTATTACTACTGTATTGCTGGATTCATGACACTTTCTCACAGTCTCTCACTTGCTTTCATTTTACTATTCAGGATGGTACTTCTAGGCTTTATTGACATGTTTTACCAGTAGTTATTACAATCCTTTCCAGCAGTCTCACTTCTGTCATGTTTCAGTATTTCCACAGGGATATATTTCACACAAGTGATTTCATCATCTTCTGCAGCTATACTTTTCAGCCTGCTGCAGGTTGTGTACTATTTTCTTACAGGTAGGGCATTTTTATTTCAGAATATATGTCAGACAGTTTCATTTTTTGGTTAAACTTACAGGCTGAAACACACTTTTGTAATCAAGCAATACTTGCATACACTTTCACACTGTTACTTGCAGATTTTATTCCTTACTGACTACACTGCACTCTTTTGCTGACTGTCATACTTTTATATTTCTTTACAGTTACTGGTCGTGGATTACTGACCAGCCTGGTGGTGCAACCGCACCAGCCTATCGCCATAGGCTCTGCGGTTCGCAGAACGGACACCTGCAGCTGTAATATAAATGAAGTAATATTGGAATACACATCTCCATAATATCAGCTAGTTTAATTTCTTACATACATAATTAAATGTTACTTACTCAGTAGTGGGGTGTTGGGTGTTTGCCGGGCCTCCTGGATCCAAAGGTTCAGTTGGTCCTGCTTGCGTCTCTTCAGGTCCGCATGGTGGTGACGGACCTGCTCACCAGTCCTTGGAATCCCCGTGGCACTGGTGAGATCATGAGTAAACCGGTCCCACACCTCAGCCCTGTATGCTCCCCAGAGGACCTGGCCCTGCATGAGTTGGGCCTCATGATTATGGACTAGGAGCCAGACCATGTACCTGGACTCCTCAACACCCCACCTCTGTGCTCGGAAGCAACTACCCTCTCCTACTCCTGTCATTCTGCCTGCAGGTCAGTTCTACAATCGTTTATGCTGTGTATTCCCGCCTATGGGGCTTATATAGTCCGTTTTTCCCGCACATATCTGTGATTGGCCATTTTGGAATTGTATCAACTTCAGTAAACCTGCATTGTCATGCTCCAGTTTGTATTCATTCCTATATATTAGCTATTATTGCATTTCTAGGTACTGCTGTCGTGGCTTAGTGGTTTGGTACCTTGACTATGGTGTATAGTATCCTGGGTTCGAACCTGGCCACTGCTTTTTTATTTTTCATGACTGTCTAGACATGCTGAGGGGTGTGTCTGTGTAAAGGCAGTTTTGATACGGCTTGCTCAACGTTGCCCGTTGGTTAGCTTGTTTGCGTGGTGCGCAGCTCCACGCAAACGGGGTACGCTTCTTTAAGCCACATTTGGCTATCGGCACACATATTACGCTCAGCTCCATTAGGGGCACATAGATTTAGTGTGTTAGACCACTGCTCAGCTACGGGCACTCATTTTGCACCAGTTAAACCACTGCTCATCTACGGGCACATGCACTCACTCTGTTAAACTGTAGCTCAGCTATGAGCACATCTGGCATTTTTTCTTCTTTTGTTACCTCACATGTCTTCAATATAAATGGGCTATTTCATTACATTTTACATAAATTGTGGTTTTATGTGTACATATTTGTCAGGGACTTGTTTCCTGCTTATTTTGAAAAAAAAAAAAAAATGGTGTTGTGGGGGCTTGAACCATGAATGCCTGTGCTTCAGCCAACATCTCTACCACTACACTATTGCTTCCTCGCTTATTTTGCATATTTAGTTCTTCTATGCTTTCCCACTGACTGCTAACTGTAGCTGCGCTACGGGCACGCCCGCGCAAACAAGCGCACTCACGGCTAAACATCTTTACAATTTAAAAAAAATATAACATGTTCATTTATATATATTTTATGTTCATAGTCTGTGGGGGCATGTGTTGTGTTGTGTTTATTCACATTTCCGTGGACTCTGTTGTGGGTGTTTACTTTGGGCACTTTTACACTTCTGGGGGCGTGTCCGCTTGCAGGGCTCAGCCTTTGGACACGCCCCCTACTGTCTTACATGGACCGTGTTAGACTTAGGTGTGATTCAGCATGCTCTCATGAATATGCAAAGCATGCTGACATCACTCCGTTTAACTGCAGCCTTCGTGTAAGAGTTATAACTCTTACACGGAGGCTTCGTGAATCCTGGGGATTGTGTTGTAAGACAAATACCTTAACCATTAGGCCACTCTCCCACCCTCGCAGTAGTGAATTTTAGTATTTTGTTAAGTACAAACTTGCATTTTTAAAAATACTGTATTTTCATGTTTTTCTGTTTCCTAATTGTTTTTTGCACTTTATTCATTTGCTTTTGCTGTAGTTGTGTTTCCTCCTACTCTATTTTGCTTTTTTTAAAAGTACTCAGTTTTATTTATTCTGCTGCATTTATTACTGCTTGGTTCTAGCTTGATTAAATTGTAACTGTTACTCTAAGTCTTTTGATTTAAGCACTTGGGCTTCATACAGGCTGTTTTACATTAAGAAGGTTTGTGGTCTGCTCTGTTGTGGCAGGACAGGTATCTTACATCTTTCTAAGCTGGGAATTGCTGATTGAAGGCCCAGTGTCTGCTGTTCTAAAAGTGTATTAGTTCTGGCTTAAGCACTTGGGCTTCAGGCCAGTCATTCTACATTAAGAAGGTTTGTGGTCTGCACTCTTGTGGGAGGAGATGCTGGATTCTGCCCTTCTGAGCTGGGAATTTATGTTCACTGGCTTATTGTGACTCCTTATTTGAACTGTTTCTTTCTGAAATTGGTGAGCCTTGTTGCTGTAGCATAGACCAGATTCAGGCCTGCTGACTCTAGCTTTGTTTGTATAACTTGAGCCACTGATTCAGGCCATCTTTTTTTTGGAGAAGGTTCCCCTGCATCCTAGTAAGCAGGGGTATGCAGTTAGAACTTGTCTGATTGAAGACTGCTGGAACAGGGCTCAGTTTTGAGCTTTTTTCTGGTTAATTGGGTAACTTGTTTAAATCAGTTTTTTTTTCTCTATTGTTTTATATATATATATATATATATATATATATATATATATATATATATATATAAATTGCACTTTATTCATCTGGTTTTACTGTATTTGTGTTTCTTCCTACTTTATTACTGGGGGCATTGACTACAACTTTGATCTGTGATATATAACAATAATTATCCTTTTTCTGTGCTTTTAAACTTTTTTTTGAGTGTATCTGCTTTATTTTCTGAAAAAAAAAATATATACTTATTTCCCACCTTTCTAAGCTAGTATAGTCCAGTTTTCAGGTTAGTGCTGAATTCAAGGCTGTGTTACAAATCTCTGTGTTTGCCCATACCTTACTTGGATAGAAGAAAGTTTCTCTGTTCACCTGTGAGAGAGGGGAGCTTTGAGCAGCCTATTTGTCCCTGGAGGAGTGGTTTCAGCCTAGAAATTAGAAGTTTATTGGCCATTTTGGGCTAATTTCTATCTCCTTCATTTCCCTGCTATAAATACCATATTTGCCCGGTTTTGCGTGCCGGGTAGCACTGGTTAGATAGGGTAAAACTATTCCCGGCTCCACAAAGCCTCCTCTTCAATTTTTCCCTTGGAACTAGACAAACTTTCAACTTAAGCACTCAAGCCATTCATTTCTCAGCCCGGCACTTGCTCAAAACTTATAGCAAGCACTTATAAACCCTAGCACTAGACCCTTCTGTACTGTACAGAAGGACAAGGCTCTCTATTCGACCTTACCAGCCATCCAGTAAAACAGTTCACTGTACCTATGTAGGCATGTCCAAAGGGCAGTTTCAGGTGTACTCTCCAGTCCAACTGGTGAATCTGAATCTGGGCATTTTGAGGCAATGTTACAACTGCCTCATGTACACTGACAACCCCCTCCTCCTACCACCAAACACTAATACATGCGAGAGATGCAGTTATACAGCCAAACTAGAGGCTAAGCTCTCTCAACCCAAGACTGGATCAGACAGTCAAGAGGAGAAGGGAAATACTTGTATCACACAACCAGTCTTACATAGACCCATTAAACCAGCACTGGCAAAAAACACAAATAAATACATGAAAACATACTCGGAGGCTCTAAATAAAAATCTGCAAAACCAACAGAGACCTCCAAAGCAAACATCCAAGCAACCTCCACCCCCCAACACAAACCATGAAACACATACTTCACAAAACCAGTGTGCCATGCAATCACAGCCCTTAAGGCAAAATAACATGTCCAGCATACTAGTAATAGGTGACTCTATAGTCAGGAACACTGACGTCAAACTCACTAGGCTGAATAAGGAGAAGGCTACTGTTAGCTGCCTGTCTGGCTGAATAAGGAGAAGGTTACTGTTAGCTGCCTGTCGGGTGCCAGGATCCGCCACATAACACAAGCACTCAAGTCACTCCAGAACAGATACAAATATGACTCTGTCATTGTCCATGTTGGTGTGAATGACCTGAGCTGTACCTCCCTGGACTACATGAAAAGAGACATGGAAGAGCTCTCTGATTATGTAGCCCAGGCCGGTATGACCCTGACCCTGAGCAGCATCCTGCCCTCACCAAGAATGATACCACGGTATAAAGAAAAAAAATTTGATTTCAGCAATTGGATACATTTCTGGTGTCATTCAAAGGGGATCCAGTGTCTGTCTGCCTGGGATGATATGCTCGACAAGCCACGCTGCTTAGCTAGAGATGGCATGCACCTGTCACCCTTAGGCTTTCAAATACTTGCCAAGGCTCTTGCCACCCCCATAGTGCCTTTCTTAGGCAAGACTCAAAAGACAAACCCACCGCCGTAAATAGCACAAGTAACAAAAACTGAGGGTAATGCTACTCAATGCCAAAAGTCTAAACCTCAAAATGCATGCACTCGAGGCACTCCTCAGTATGGAGAAAATCGATATATGTGCAGTAACAGAAACCTGGTTTAAGGCTCCAGAGAGCACCCCAGCACTACCAGGCTACAACTCATACCATACATTTTGGCCACAGAACCCAAACCAAAATACAAAAGGCTGGGGCGTATCCATATTAATCAAGGATACCCACACCTCCAGGTTAGTGGCACAGCACGATGCTATAATATAGTCTAGGAAAAATATATTTATAATTTGTCTAGGAAATAGATCTTGCTAATTTCTCTGAACATAGTAAAGGTATGCAAGGGGTAGAAGGAATGAGAGAGGGATTAGCTCAGCCTGGGGTAGTGCAGGGGCAGAGCCAAGTTTTATTTGAGTAGTCTTTTAGTAGCTAGAGAAGTTATAGGCAGATCTAATTTTCAAGGGGGAATAGAGACTTTGGCTAGAGAATTTGTGGGGTTTTATATGCATACACTTTGATCTAATCAACATCTTCTAAGCATATAAAACACTTCTTCATTTGTGTAAATACTGACTTAAATTCTAAACTCAGAAGATTTTTTTGATATTCAAAATAATTAAAATCATAAGTAGTCTCATCATAAAGTTTGCTACAATTAATTCAAATGACAGGTCAATAGTTTGTAGCCTCAGTCATGTCATCATACTTATAAAGAAGAGCAGATCATCAGCAGAAATTATTAAGGACCAAGCCACCCTAAACAAAACCAGCTATCATAGTCATATGAATTATAGGTCCCCTTCCATGTGTCCTTTCAATCAAAATCTCACCAAGTCATTTGTAAAAGATATCAAACTTATTCCATTGTTTTTAGGTGACACTGAATACCCATCCATCAATGGCAAGTCTATACAAGCAGTAACAGCTATATGCACCAATTCTTACCCTAAATGACACTAACCTTTTTGATTTCATCCTTGCTAATATTTACCATGTCTATACCCCTTCTAGTGTCTGTGGTGGTGAAATCTGACCACCATGCTATTTTCTCCCATTGAACTAATTACACTCCTTCTATGAATGTAATATATGCATCTACTCCAAAGCCAACCTCTAATTATTTTCTGTTGACTGAAATAAATGTAAGTGGCTCCCACAGTAAAATCCTATCCAAAGCTGCTATATATGTCCTTCATTTCTATGTTTTTTATTACCTCATATCTGTCTTTGGTTGATTTGATCAGGATCTGGAATTCCTTGTAAAGTTTAGCAAGAGCATTTTTAGCATCTTGACGTATATGTACATTTATTTTTGTCATGCAGTGTATTTTTTTCTTTTATTATACATCCTGTTTATATTTGGATTCCATCATAGACCATTATTCTGAAATTTAGGATTATATTTACTTCGGATGGGAATGATAGATGCATCAGTGCCACTATTTACACATGCACAAAATTTTACAGTAAAGGATTGCACATAAGCAGTACTGTCGGAAGGGTATTTTGAATTTAGTCTGGTCACCACACAGTTTTGGTAGATTAACCACAGCATAATCTCTGAATGCTGAGGTTTGGAATATGATTCTGGCATCAATCTTACATTGAATGTGACCAGGGAGTAGGTGACAACTGGGGGGAGCAAAATAATTAGGAAGAAGGTATGGACTGGAGGGGTCAGAGAGGGTATCCTATAAGTTAGTTTGTTAAAACAAAGTTGGATATGGAGGAGCTCCAGATCAGTATCTTGTCTAACAAATCTCTTACATGTCAAACAAAGCAATATATTAGCTATATTTAACAATGATCCCATTGACTGGATAGTTATTCACAAGAATGTGTAGTATGTCTCTCTTTGATCAGGACAGCAAGTAACTTAAATATATTGGGCTTAAACTCACTAAACTTTTCAAAGGTCATCCACACCACATGGCTTAGTATATGTCTTGTATCTATAAGCCAATGAAACTATGAGCCCTCTTCCAGTTATTAGGTGCTGTGATCTGAGTTCAGGTTTAATTTGTAGACACACACAGTGTGCAATTCACAAAAGTGACACAGGAGCTAGTGAATAAGCTACCAAATTAATGAAAATTTAGCTATTGATATTATTCATCTTTTTTTAAATTAGATTTATTATTACTCCTTGATCTTAATAATTGGATTAAATATAGTAAACATCCACAATATTACACTAAACCATATCATAGACTAAGGACATAATATGATATGCATATATACCTTTTTGCTAGATAACATTTGAAAAATATGTGCAATAGCCTTATATTTCAGTTTTTACCATTATAGTATATATCAGTCATTCCAATTAGTTAAGTAAAACTTCATCTTCAGTTCATGCAGTGAGAACCAATACATGCCTATTACATATATGCAATACATGCAAATATTTGGACAGATATAACAAATTGAAAAAGATCATTGTCAACAGATAAAATATTCACAAGTTGCAGTTCACAGAGCTGACATTAAACAGAGTACACTGTTTGAAACAGAGATGCAACTAACAATGGGCAAAACTGCAATTCAAATTGTAGCTTGCTACAGATCACCCACCATGTCCCAGGACCCCATTCCGTGTTTCTGTAAACACTGGGAGACATAAAGGTCCTACCAAACACCCTAATATTGGGTGATTTCAATTACCCAAACATTAACTGGGAGAACTACTCAAGTACTAACTCCCTTGCCCAACTTTTCCTAGAATTTATAAACTCAAATGCCCTGGTTCAACTGGTCAACACTCCCACCAGAGGTGACAACATATTGGACCTGGTCATCACCAACATGGGTGACCAGTGTTCCACTCTAGAGATCGACCCCTCGCTGGTTAGATCTGATCATAAACAAATCACTTTGGATATCCAAATTCCGCCCCAACCCCCGGACAAGAAATCCACCATGAAAAACCTTTCAAAAGCAAACTTCACATTACTTAAGACCGAGGTGGAAAGTTTCAAAGCCCCCATGTTGAGGGATAACACTGTCCAAGCTGCAAAATCCTTTACTAATGCATTCTACGGGCAGCTACAAGAATGCATGGATCATGCCATCCCAAGCAAAACCAAGACTCACTCCTCCAAGAAAAGGAAACCAGTCTGGTGGACTCCTGCCATAAACAAGCTATACAACAGAAGGAGGAAACTAGTACAGAAAAGAGTAAAATTCCAAGACGAGAAGACATCCCTGATCAGTATCAGTAAGAAACTATGATCCCTCATAAAATCATCCAATGCTAGCTTTGAAAGAAAAATTACCAAGGACTCCAAAGATAACCACAAGGCATTCTTTAGCTATGTCAAGAATCTAAGTGGCAATGCTCAGATCTGCTCGGAGTTAGTGCAGAATGGCACAAAATACACTGAACCGACCAATATCGCCAACATCCTGGCAGACAGTTTCAGCGCAAACTTCACCCCCCTCTTACCCCCACAAAAGGACCCATATCCATACCAGAAGAATGTAGAGTCCCTGAAATCACAGACACTCAGGTTAAAACAGCCCTCTCCAAAGCCAAAAACTCAGCATCAATGGGACCGGACAGTGTCCCAGGCTGTGTCCTACACGAGCTCAAAGATGAACTAGCCCCACACCTAAACACACTGTTCAAACTCAGCCTCTTCACAGGCTACATACCCATAGAGTGGTGCACAGCAACAGTTATTCCACTCCACAAAGGTGGAGCCACAACAGACCCTGGGAACTATCGCCCTATAAGCCTGACTAGCTTGGTCTACAAGGCTATGGAATGCATCATCATGGAACTCATTAACAGAGACATTGGAAACCTCCAAACACTGGACCCTACCCAGTTTGGCTTTAAGGGCAGATCATGCCTCCTAAATCTGGTGGACTTCTTTGAGACAGTTACCAAGGCTATAGATGAGGGAAAGGTGGTACACACAGCCTACTTAGACCTTGCTAAGGCCTTTGACACCATTCCCCATTTTGGTATTATAGACAAGCTCAACAGCCAGAACATAAACCCCTACGTCACAAGATGGGTTGCCAACTGGTTCATGGACAAAACCCACATGGTGACAGTTGTGGGAGCTAGGTCTGTCTCTAAACCAGTTACAACTGGTGTTCCCCAGGGCTCAGTCCTAGGACCCCTCCTGTTCGGTATATACTTCTCAGAGGTACAGGCAAGCACAGGAGGACTATGGCTGACCAAATTCACAGATGACTGCAAACTAGGGGCTATAATTGACTCTCCGGCTGACACAGACATCCTCCAAAAGGGTCTCACTGAGATGCATACTTGGTGTCAAAATCATGGCCTCAAGCTAAATGCCAAAAAGTGCATAGTCATTCCCTTTGGAAAAAACAAAGTCCACACAAACTACCACATAGGTGGCAGTCCCCTAAATACGGAAGACATAATACGATATCTGGGAACCCAAGTAGATAATAATCTCACCTTTGATAATCATATTGCCAAAGTGGTTAGAAAATCCTTCTACGTGGCCCACCTAATCATAAAAGGGTTCACATCCAGATCAAAAGAGGTTATTGTGCCCCTCTACTCATCACTCATCAGACCCATCTTAGAGTACAACACCCCATTTCAGATGTACCTTACAAGACACCTGCAACAGCTGGAAAGAGCACAGAAGTACCTCACCAAGAGGATCAATGGCCTCAAACAGATGCCCTATGCAGCTCGACTGAAGAAACTCCAGTTGTACTCGGTTGCATACTCAGAGGTGATCTCTGCCTGACATACAAGGCCATGTCCAACCCAGAATTGATGGACATGCTCCACCTAAAGAAAACCTTATCCTCTCGAGTCACATGCTCTAGGGATCTAAACCTCACCACAACAATAAATAGGATGTGCTGGAGGGATTGATTCCTGTCCCAGAGACTTCCCATGCTTTGGAACAAGATCTCAATCTGCATTAGGCAGAGCTCCTTGTTAACACTCTTCAAAAGAAACCTTGATGAGTGGATGGGAAACAGAAAGTTTACCCTGGGGATCACTTCAGTGGCTCTGCTGGACAAAGGCACAGGGAACTAATCTAAGGGGATGGTGAAAGCCAACACATTCTGGCTAGGCTTATAAATGCCTTTGGGCAGATAGCCTAGTACCCACCTATGAACCTATGAACCTAAATATGTGTTTTAGTCTTACCATGCTTAGATATGGCATTCAGCTAAGTGTGCAGAATTAACAGAACCCCAACGTCTGTTGTAGTTCTTCATATTCAAAATAAAACGCCATCTTATATGTGAATGTGATGTTTTAATTAGATGCACAATAAAACTATCAGTTAATGTGGCTATGTTTGTTTTTAGTTTGTTAAAGCAAACACATAGACTTATGTTGATTTTCATTGCACAATTAGATAAATACATGACTTGAAACAAATATGAAATGCATGTATCTTTAAGAGAGTTTATTGCTGGTATGTCTCACTTGAGGAGTATTTAGCAAAGCCTTAGCTGCAGCCAGGCATTTTATTACATTGCTATTATACATATGCAAAGCAAAGAGAAAAATACATCTAAATGATTTAACCTTTCTAAGGAAACTGAGGTTGTGATTCCATTACAACGTTTTGTGAGCTTTGTCCTGTTTTAGATGAAACAAAATATAAAAAGCGTAACTTCTCAGTTTTATTATTTATACACTTATCTGCCCATCTATTAATTGATCTCTACATATATCTACTTACCTATACTGTAATCCTGAGCTGTGCCTGCAAATGGTCTATTCTGATCAGTGTGCTACTCACATGAACAAGCTAACTAAATACTTATCAGTTTGTCTAGCTAGCTAGTTATCTATTTAACTTTGTAAATGTGTAAGTAGACAAAAAAATCTATTGACAAATACAGCCTGAGTACCTGAACTTATTGCAGTGGTTTTCATAACAGCTACTTATTGTTATATTTCCTTTCACTGGTTTTACTGTACAGTACAAGTCCCATTGATATCTGAGATACTTTACTACACCCACGCTCACTGTTTTATATATAATAGCCTGACCTAACCACTACCCTATTAGTGAAGAAAGATTTCCTCTTATGTCTTTTTATTTTGCACTTAGCTATTCTATACTTTAATCCTGAGCTGCCAGTTTTCATTATAGTACATTCTGTTTCCATAGTGATGTCTTTGATATTTTTGTAATCTTTTGTCACTCAGTGCCTGTGAGCTTAACTGGTCTGTTTTTTTTTTCTAAAGAATGTTATGCATTTTATTATATTACTTCTTACATGCTTTCTTTTTTCTGATGTTTTAATTATCTCATCATTTTCTATATCCCAGGTGAAATTCACATTGCAATGTGTGCTGTGTACACTAAGTGAGACCCCATCGGTACTTTCTTTAATGGATTAAACGCATGTTTCTTGATGTGATTGTGATTATTTTTTTATTAAAGAGTTAAACATCTGTCCTACTCCATTCACTACCTTATCACAGTGACATTCCTTATTTAAGTAACATAATCACTTCTAGTTTCATTACAAAAAATTGTCACTGACCTGAAAATAGGTAGCCATTTGTGAATGAAAGGTTATCAAGCACTATATGTTGCCATTATCTCATGCATGCATTCCAGACTTGAAGAGTCAAGGCTTCATGATGTTGTACTCAGGACAGTGCTTTCTTCAGTTAGAGTAACACTTAACAGCAACAAAGGTAGTATGAAAGAAAAGTGTGATCAGAAATGCCGTCCCTGAAACAGCATGCCAATATGTGAAATTGACTAGTAATTCCAAAATTAGTACAGCACATTCTGATTCTCAAAAAGGTTGGCTCCAAAAGACAGGGAAAAGAGAAAATATGTTTGAAGCATGCTGGAGTAGAAGTTATGAAAAAACGGGAAATAAAGCCAATTAAAAAAGAAGACCAGTAAAGTAATTAGAAAACCATAGTCCTGAGGACAGAACACGATAATTAGTTCCAGCAAGAAGGTTGTGATGCCGGCAATTAAATATGCCACTGTTTTGTGGGTCCGAATGCGACAGCCACATGAACTATACTTATGTCTTGGAAAACTTGCAGCAACTAAACTTAAAATAGGTGACTTAAACTGCAATATTTTTGTGTCTAAGTGGGCGGAAAATATGTGAGAACTAAATTCTGTTGATGCAGTGTATGCATGCAATATATGTATTTCTCTGTGGCATGAAAAGATGTGTGAACTTATGAACATTTGCAATGCATTGAAAAATATTTAACATCTGTGTTTAAAGATTTAGCCTCCTTTTCTGAATTGCAACAGATATACATATGATGTAAACATGTAATCACTTTGCCCTGTGTTGACAAGATCTATGACTTTCCTAGCTCATTAAATGCACAAGGTGTATATGAATATTTAGACAATTGTGTTAAAGAAATAGTTAACCTAAAGCAAGTAAACTAACTCATGTATGGTCTAAATGAAAACATATAAAAAAGAAACAAAAGCAAACAACTGCTACAAAGAGCTTGTGATCTGTGAGTTTTGTTCTTTGCAGTTGTGTATCTACCTAGAAATATGGCTGTTGATGTTAAGATTCAGTAATTAATTTAGAGAAAAATTAGATAGCAGGAACCAGATGTTTTCCTTCTTAATATATTAGTACAGAACAATTGTTTTCTGTTTCCATGTAGAATTTCATATTTCTCAATGTATTTAACTTAGTAGTGATTTATAGCCATGCTCCGTCTGTAAACTTTAAACTCTTTAGTTCCAACTGTGTGACTCTAGTTACCGAATTCCAGCAGCAATCAGATTTAAGATTTTTAGATTTATTATATTAAATTTTGGTGTGCAATAGAGGGGATTCAAGCACAATGTTCCCTTTACACTGTCTCAGTTATACAAAAAGAAACAAATATTTTCTCTCAAATGTTGGTGTGCAAGGAAAGAAAGAAAGGTAGGAGATGTATAGTTTAAACATGAATAGAAAACAGGCTGAGAAAGATAACAGCTTAGTCTTTTACCTGGAAGAGAATGGAGATTTATCTAAACCACCAGTAATTGTGGTCTGAATAAAATGATCTATCATAGCTCTTTTGCATATATAAGAACCCTCAGTTAACTGAAAAGCTTTGTGTAGGTAAATAATGCACATGATGGAATATGCCCTAACAGAGTAAAGTAAACAAGACAAGATGTAATAATACCAATAACTAAATATACAATAACTTAGGAGATGAGCTTATGATTTGTGATACACAATGTGTAGCACCATGTGTCTTTAATATTCCCATAAAGGTAGTGCATGCAGAATCTCAAGTGATCCTGTCTTAACTTGCAGTCATTACCATCTTACTAAGATCTGTAACTGATTACCAGATAGCCAAGTTATATGTGTCTTGTTATAAACCTGAAGTCACACTACCTCACAATAAAATGTGGTACCCTTGCAAAATAGAAGAAGTCATTTCTATTAGTAGAAGTTATTGCAACATTGTTTCTTTGGCATGTTTCCAGTTTCAAAGTTCAGTTGCTGAAACACTATTGAAATGGCAACCATGCTATCAATATGTCTGGTCCAAAGCATATCAAGAAAATTGCAAAACACCACAGGTCATCCTTCTTCCAGCAAAATTCCAAACATCAAGCAAGTAATGCTTTTCTTTATTTATTTATTTAGCTTATGTCAACCTGATAAGATGGTTTATCCAAGGACCTTTTTCAGCCATGACCTAGGTCTCTTTCGCAAAGTCAACAAACAATCTCTATATATTAATATTATAAAAATCAATGCAGTAATAATAAGAAAATTAGGGTTGTGCAGGCAGCAAGAATAAATAAATACAGCTATAATAAATAACAAAGACATCATGTAGGTTTCAAGTAGAATAAGTGATGTGAAGCACCATAGGCATACTTTGACATGCATAATGCACTGAAACGCTGGTAGGTGTTATTCAAATCATCGTAAAGATAAACAAGACAGATAAACATTAATGAGTGTGCTGAGCATTATGTAATGGAACATAAAGTTATTTAGCATAAAAGTTAAATCAAAGAGTATAACATTCCTCAATAACTATTCAGTTGTACGCACAAGCAAAATACTTTCTATGTCTGAGGAAAAGTTTTGAATACAAACACAAAACGCTGTAAGATCTGAAAACTTGGAAAACACTGAAGAAGTAGGAATGCAGCAGAAGACTGCAAAATTCTTTAATTTCTGCTTCTGGTACCTGGGCTCAATGCCTTCAAGGAATGCTATACCATATCTGCAGCAGTCCATTTTTACAGGAATGAATAAAACAATTAATACATAATCAACCAATTTACATCATAAAAGTTTTGGATGCAATGTTTTAATCAATGGTCCTCTGGTGTCCTGAAGAAGTTACATTTATTTTTGTTAACAAAAAGCGTACCCTGAACAAGAGTTTATTTTAATAAACTTTCCCATGCTTGCCCATTTTATAGTTGGTGCACTGTAATTTGTTTATTATATTCTATTGCCAAGCATCAATGTAATAGTCCTAACACTTTTTGACTCAGCAAAGCGGACACCTCAAGATAGCCACTGACTACATTTCAAAATCAACTTGTGTTTTAATCATCAGAGGCTCATCTATGCAACTATAACTATAAGCATTGCTGGTTATTCAAGGTAACTATGACGAAATTTGATAGCAATGACTGCAAAAATTAACTTAGTTTACACTATCACTTTAGCATTGCCTAAAAAGTATTAAAAAGCCCAAGTTGCAACTTTTCTCTATGTTGGTAGGTGATGATGTAATTATAGTATTTAAGCTTGTTAAAGAACGGTACATTGATGCAGGACTATAAATAAATTCAAGCAATATTACAAGGGTCTAAGAAGAACTTGTTTTATAGTTGTCATTTGTTTTTTATGAGGTTCAAAGGAATCCAGATATGCATATGTGGCTGAGTTAAGGCATAGCGCTTAAGACTGTATGACTCATTGCTGAGAGATAGAATCACATGTGGTATAAAAATGTTAAGAAGTGCATTTGCATTTGCATTAAACATAGAAAAACCTGTGTGGAGAACATACACATTAACCAGTCCTCAA
Source organism: Protopterus annectens (assembly GCF_019279795.1). Taxonomy (NCBI): domain Eukaryota; kingdom Metazoa; phylum Chordata; order Ceratodontiformes; family Protopteridae; genus Protopterus; species Protopterus annectens. The sequence goes on along the minus strand of NC_056732.1, from coordinate 1,427,866,893 downwards.
ATGAAATCCCTCACAGAAGATTTGAATGTCTAATATTAAACTGAAGCTAATGTCTATTAGAAATAAACAGAACATCTGAATAAAGTGAAATCACAATATAAAAAAGAATCTAAAAATGGCAACAATGGGGGCTTCACTAATAGATTACACTTACATGTTTTAGAAGTCATGGGTGATATTGACAGTACTTGTACACCTGAGCAATCTTTGGCTGAATGATTACTATTTTACTCAAGGTGTGGTTATCAACGCTGCAAAAAGCCTTTTCTAGCTCTACAGAGAATGTAGGAATTTAGTAAAGTCATTCATTTTTGCATGCAAGCAGGTGTAAAATAAAAAGTCAAAACTCTGGTTTACAAGTGAGTGGAGCACTTACTAGTTTTACAATCAGCATTGTGTTCAGAAACCAAACTAACCCACACACACATCAAGCAGTGCATATGTTTATGACTGTTTATCCATCTGTTGGATCTGCAAAACCTACACAATGAACTTGAAAAGCAAACAATTCTGTAAAAGTCATTACCCCGAGAAATTAAGCATTAATGATGCATTTATTGCAGTTAAGCAAGTCATTGGGCTACATATATCATTATAACTGATAGCTCATTCAATTTACTCAGCTTAAGAAATTCTATATGTGAGCATAATATTTTGCTACCAGCTTGTTCTGAACAAAAGAAATCTGGAATTGCTGGGGCAGATTAATGTGTACAAATATAACGAGTACAGTTTATTACTTAAAACTCATGTCAGTTCAGCAACCTAACATATTAGGAAAGTCTGCACTTGAACTTATGGGGCAATTTAGCAAATTCACACTATATATATGTTAAAGAAAATGATTAGATGACAGTGCAATCCGAGACAGACAGTTGCAGAGTAAATTATTCGCATATTCCTAGAATCATGGAGTTGCATGTTTATGTAGTTGACAAAGTAAAATCTGAGGAAGAGAGTATATTGGCTAGTAATGCAATGTTTCAAAGCACCAATAAAAAGTTGTCAAATTAAACTGGAAGATATGGGGCTACTCTTCCAATAACACATGAAGATATATCAGCATTTGTTCATCATACACAGATGATACTGGTGGAATCTCTATATGACAAGAAAAACATAGCCATTACTTATTAAGTTTACTACACCTGTCATGAAGAAATTAATGTTTACAAAGAATAGTTGTTCAAATGCAATTCTGATTGTATCAACTTCACTATGTAGTTTTATGTGATACAGAATTCACATAACATTAAGTATTGCAATAAATATATAAAAATGTCATAGGACATAATATTTGGTCAGGAATGTCCAAACAGTTGCAAATGATGGTTAAAATAAAACAAAAGTTAGATCTACAGTATGAATCATAAAAGCTATGCCAAAAATTCAATTGATTACTAATGGGTTTTCTTATTTGTTCCATTTCAGTCAGTATTTTATCATTGCTCACTATTCTTCTAAGTACCCGGAAGTCAACAGACTTAAACATGCATTGTCCCAAAATGTTATAACACTGTTGAACTCAGTTTTCATATTCCTGACATATTCATTGCAGACAATCGTCAGCACTATGTACGATAAGAATTCAAATCTTTCTCATTACAGTGAGAATTTGAACACATTGCATCTTTACCAAGATCTTTTCCGTGAAATAATCAACATGAGAGAATTATTTACACTGCAAAAACATGAAAACGTGCTGCCTCCTCAAAGTAAGGCTGTCACATTGTACTTTAAACACAGAAACACTCAGCTATGTCCCACAGGATGTTTACCTTCACAATTGGCAATTGGGAGAAGAATGAAAACAAAAGTGTCAATGTATTTTGCTCTGCTTTAGTCAGAAGAAATAACAAATGTCCTAGCAGTGTAGCAAGCTGCGCACTAGAAACAGGAATATTACTACAACAGATCAGCAACATTATCTATCACCTTTGCTGAGACTAGGAGAACATATCAGAATTCTCAGTCCAGTTGACTAACATTTGGAACAATGAGAAGATGTAACCCCCGGGATTCATGAAGCCTGGCATAAGGACGGCGTTAGGCTTGCGCTGACCATGTGGCATAGAGATGGTGCAGCAGCACCATATGCATATTAATGAAGGCATGCTGCTGCCACATCCACGTGCATAGGAAATGTGCGCGAGTGCATGGGGCATGTCCAAGTGCCTCACGGAGGCATGGACATGACGGCTGTTTATGTGCAACCTAAAATGCTGAATAGTACAGCCTGCCTCCAACTGTAATCAGACCTGTCAGTGTCCATGGATACTGAAATGTATGCAAAGCATGCAAGACAGTTTTGCAAACACAAAAATAAGAAGCAAACACAAATGCACATAGCTGAATATGGAGTCCTCATCCCTCGAACAAATGACATTTAAAACCCCGTGCCCGTATTCCATTGTAGTGTCGATAGTTATACCAAGTGGAAGCGAAATGCATTGTGTTAGCGAGCCACCAATAGCTAAGTCTAGCCCAATGGTCAGGGTTACCACCCATCCCACATTGTGAGGGACAGTCCCCATCTGGGCAGTTGTGTCCATACCACAACCATTATAAATGTAAAATATCCTGCGATCGTAGGACATAATTATGTCCCACATCTTATGTAATAGTCACATACAATAGTTATTTCCATATGTAACATACCTACGTTATAAGAAACAGAATAAGCAAGTAAAAGAAACAGAAGAAGCAGCTAAACTGCTACAACAATAAGCTTACATTTAGGCATAAAACAAAAGTACTGCCCGCTGTACTGACCGTGGGTATGTGTTGGCCTGTAAAATCTGATGTGTGTCCCGAATATATCCCATCCTGGCCATATGAAAAGGTGGCAACTCTACCAATGGTCAGAGCATTTGCCTAAAATCTGCCCATTTGCAGTCCAAGGCATCCTTGTCAGGATGGGCCAAAGATGAACGGGTATTACCCAGGTCTACCTACCATGTCATGAAAGATAAGTATTTGCGTGTACCTATGTGCGTGATGTACAGCATGTGGAAGGTGAAAAATGCTAGGGTACTCCTCACAACCATACAGGTACCAGAGATATGTAGTGTATGCAATGTGTTCCTTTGACCTTGCCATGGGCCATCAATCAGAGAAGGGATGGATGGAGTGTGTGGAATATGGGGGTGGGGGAAGGGTAATGTAATAATTCGCCAAGGGGAGACTGTGTTGGATGCACAATAGGTGAACTGGAGGTGTATGAGGGAGCAGTGGGTGAATCAGAAAGAAACACAAAGAACAAACATACACATCCGCAATACAACCTGACAGACCATACTGTAGTACACAATCCCACAAACATATGAATATTAAAATGTACAATACACATGTACAGAAACGTCACCGGCACATACCCACATAATGGTCTGGCCTGAACTGAGCCATCCAACCGCAACACACCTGGATGCATAATTGAATACCCATCATCGCCTCTACAGCACACAACCCCCCCATTCCTGAACGTCCACCAAATCCAGCCATACTCGGGCTGCTAGCTTGGCGCAGCCATATCTGCACATAGTGACCACTACTCATATCTAGTAGGCAGTCTCACCCTAGGCAGTCTCAGGATTGCAAACTATGTATCCCTTGCATGTATAACCCTATCACATTTTCGTAAATCAAAAAATATCGAAGTTTATTGGTCTGTTCAATTTTTGGACATCCCTCATGGCATAAGTATCCTGTGTAAACATCAGACTTGGTGTCATGACACAATGTCCAGTCCTGCAGACATCTGGACACAAGTTGCATGTGCAGTAGTGGTTCACGAGACTGCTCAGCCTTCAGCCGGTCATGCAGAACCTACTACCCGGGATTAAACACCTGACCGTGATGCACGGCTCCCCACATGCATTATCGAGAATATATACTTTACACATTCACATAGTGGCAGTTGGATATAGGGTGATTAAGGCGCTGATGTAAGCAGGGAACCTTCTGTCCCACTTTGTGAGGGACAGTCCCTGTTTGGGTAGGTGTGTCCTGACCAAAAATAATACAATGGCAAATGTCTTGTTATTGCAGGAAATAATTATGTACCATATTTCATGTACGTACTGACAAAAAAACAAAACTAGTGAAAACAAAAAAAGAGAGCGGAATTATAGAACTAAACTCCTTTATTGGTAAGCGCTTTCATTGACAAAAGGTAAGCCAACTTCTTCAGAACATCGAAAAACATACAAGATACAATCCCATGTGAAAAGGAATGCCTTTTATACACAGTGTTAGTCTAATCAAGCAATCAATTAATTAAGTAAAAAACAATCAACAATAAAAAACCACAAGTAACCATTTGTTTGTTGAACCAGAGATTTGTTTTACATAGGTTTTTCTAAAATCAGTAAACCTTAGACAATAAACTTTCTCAAGCCTAATTTATCTCAATATTAAAAATACCAAATCACCCAGCCTTGTGATGGTAACATATTTACTTTAAAATTACTAAATTTTTAAAACCATGTATATTAAAAGATCCTAAATGGATCTATTTATTCAAAAAGGCTTGTAATGCTTATCTAGCTAAGGCTTTTATTTTGAGCAAACATTTGATAGATACATATTCATTTAAATCCGGCATAATATAAGCCATGGCACGGATCTGCCATGCCAATTCTATTTCCTCGAGTTTAAGTTGATTGACGTACCTTGAGAGTGTGCCAGACCTGAGGATGATGCTGGAGGGATGCCTATGTCGGATGCACATAGTACACTTCCTATACATGGCTGAGCACAGGCAGTGTCATGTTTGGCATCCCTTTTACTGTCTGTGCGAGTCAAAGAGGGTGACATTCCCTGGCTACCTACTGTGTCAGTGCATATGCTATGTGTTGCCTCTTTGCCAAGGCCATGTCATACTGGGCACGCCTCCTTCTGCCTACTGGGTCTGGCTCAGGTTGTTGCTCCTCCGAGTCACTCTGTGCCTGTACAAACCTTGGCATTGGTGGGGGGCTGTGTGGCCCTGCCCCATACTGTTCCTGCTGCAGCTGTTTCTGCAGGATCATATTGTGTAGCATAGCACATACCATAACAATTTGGGTGCATGTAGCTGGTGAATAATGCAAGGCTGCACCGGATGTGTCCAGACACCGGAACTGTGACTTGAGCATCCCAAACACACGCTCTATTATATGTCTGGCCTGTGCGTGTGCCTCATTATGGTGTAGTTGTTCAGGTGTGTGTGCATTTCTGATGGGTGTCATCAGCCACGGCTCCAGTGGGTACCCAGCATCCCCCACTAGGTGACTGTAGGGGATGTCCATATCGGCAAAGCTGTGGTACAGCTGCGTCAGATGCCATATATTGGAATCGTCATAGCTTCCAGGGCAGCCAGCATACACATTCAGTATAATGCCCTGGGTATCGCATATGACCTAGCAGTTGATGGAGGGGATGCCCCTGCATTTAATGTAGGCCCTACTCTGCTCACTGGGTGGTGCTTTGATGCGTACGTGTGTGCAAGCTATAGCACCTACTACCCCATGGTAGTCTGCCATTTGGTGGAAGAGATGCATATTGCGGGTCAACATCTCACGTGTGTTGAGTAAATGTACATGCTCACTGGCATGTGGTGACATGGCATCCAGGAATTGGTGGAATACCCTGGATGCAGATGCCTGTGAGATCCCCATGATATCCCCAGTTGTGCTTTGGGAGGTACCTGTGGCTAGTATACCTAGGCCTACACATACCTTGGTATCCACTGGGATGGGTTCCCCTCGGCCTGTTCGATGTGTCAGGTGTGGCTGGCACAGCTCAACAATCTGCTGTGGGAGGTCTCTGTCTACCCCATAGCGCTCCACTATCTCCTGCTCATGTAGTCCCTGGTAGGTTATCCTAGGTCTGTACAGTCTTCTCTGTCTCCTCACTGAGGGTTGTTCGGCAGCATTCACATCCTCACCACCCTCAGCCTCCTGCACATGTTGGTCTATGTTGCCTGCTGTAGCCCTTCTCATTTTGTTAGATCGTTTGGTTAAATTTCCCCGCATGTATACACCGGTGGTGTAGAGTGCGGAAAAACCAGAGGGGATGGTGCTTGCTCACTTTATAGTAGTGTTCTGGGCCGGGCTGGTCTGCTGGGCCTGTAATCTGCTGATTGTGATAACTATCACCTGTTTGCCCAGCTTGTTCACCTTGACTACTCTCCTACTGCTGTTGTCCCTTCCAGTTGCACTAGGTAGGTATAGACACACCCCTAGCTTAGGCATGCGAAGCCAGGAGCAATCCCGAAACACAGGGCTCCAATCTACTTACAGTATGCCTGACACCCCCCCATGCTTTCACCTATATTCGAGTCCTGCACCTGGCTGTCTATACCCATACACTCTTGGGACCTGCATCACACCTTAGGGATAAACGGGATTCATTATTTTCCACCTTGTTTGCATTGTATTGTCTTCTAATGCATAGTTACATGACCCATGCTGAGCCTCCCCAAAAATAACCATTGTTTACTGTCGCACAGACCCGCACACAGCTGGTTAAAAGCACCTTACTATCACCGTAGACAGTGTCCCTTGTTCTTCCCAGCAACAAAACAACCGGCCTCTGCATGACTCGAAACCGGGACCCTGCACACCACAGACGATTTGCTTTATCACTAAGCCATGGCAGATATACGTACATCTTAGGTTATCACGTACAGATCATCCAGCACAGGCATTCAACAGTATAGGACATGCATTCCATCATGTAGATTTATGTGTGCTAATGTCCAAATATATATATATATATATATATATATATATATATATATATATATATATATATATATATACACACACACACACACATATATATATATATATATATACACACATGCATACGTAGATATAGAATATATATCTCAACAGCAGACCACGTGACACCAAAGCATTAGACAAGAATGAAAAGGAAACCACATGCGCCTCCTGCATTATGTACTGGTGTTAATATCAAGGCAAGTATGTTTCTGTGCGTCACACAGGTTCAGACTGCATTAAGGGTAAGATTAGGGCTGCTGACATTACTCACTAGACCTATTGCCGAATGTATGTGTATGTCTTGCCAACCTAGTCTCTTGGCCGATTGTGACATTTATGGCCAATATATAGGAAAACAACAAAACACGCTCTTCAGCACATCCAGTAGCTAGCCACTCACAGACACCAACACATAGGATATGACTGCCAAACACACACACCTGTCATGCCTTGGAATACAACACCTACCTGTCTATTCTATCACACTACAGCATTATGCAGTTACAGAACACGCTACCGAGATTACTGGGACACAGCACTCCCAGAGGAGTACTTCTAGGTGGGTGACATCATCAGCAATGGCAAAGTCGGCGATAGGGATTGTATGGAGTGTGAGCAGTTTAAAAGCATTATTCTGTCCCCAGGCAGATGAAGACACACACACATACACAGTTGGCATGGCTGAGATTAGAATGCTGATCTAACTACCTTATCACACTATAGCATTATGCAGTTACAGAATGTGCTACTGAGATTATTGGGATGCAACACTCCCAGAGGTGTACTTCTAGGTGGGTGACATCATCAGCAATGGCAAAGTCGGGGATAGGGATTGTATGGAGTGTGAGCCATCTAAAAGCATTATTCTGTCTCCAGACAGATGGAGATACACACAGTTGGCATGGCAGGGATTAGAACACCACCCTAACTATCTTATCACACTATAGCATTATGCAGTTACAGAACGCACTACCAAGACTATTGGGGCACAATACTCCCAGAGGTATACTTCTAGGTGGGTGACATCATCAGCAATGGCAAAGTTGGCAATAGGGATTGTCTGGAGTGTGAGCAGTCTAAAAGCATTATTCTGTCCCCTGGCAGATGGAAACACACACACACACAGTTGGCATAGCTGGGATTAGAACACCGACCTAATTACCTTATCACACTACAGCATTACGCAGTTACAGAATGCGCTACCGAGATTACTTGGGCACAATATTCCCAGAGGTGTACTTCTAGGTTTGTGACATCATCAGCAATGGCAAAGTCGGTGATAGGGATTGTATGGAGTGTGAGCAATCTAAAAGCATTATTCTATCCCCAGACAGATTGAGACACACACTTGGCATGGCTGGAATTAGAACACTGACCTAACTACCTTATCACACTACAGCATTACGTAGTTACAGAATGCACTACTAAGATTACTGGGACACAATACTCCCAGAGGTGTACTTCTAGGTGGGTGACATCATCAGCAATGGCAAAGTCAGCGATAGGGATTGTATGGAGTGGGAGCAGTCTAAAAGCATTATTTTGTCCCCAGACAGACAGAGACACACACACACACAGTTGGCATGGCTGGGATTAGAACACTGATCTAACTACAGCATTATGCAGTCACAGAACACACTACCGATATTACTGGGACCCAGCACTCCCAGAGGTGTACTTCTAGATGGGTGACATCATCAGCAATGGCAGAGTCGGCGATAGGGATTGTATGGAGTGTGAGCAGTCTAAAAGCATTATTTTGTCCCCAGGCAGATGGAGACACACACTCAGTTGGCATGGCTGTGGTTAGAACACCGACCTAACTCCCTTATCAAACTACAGCATTACGCAGTTACAGAACATGCTACTGAGATTACTGGGGCACAACACTCCCAGAGGTGTACGTCTAGCTAGGTGACATAATCAGCATTGGCAAAGATGGTGATAGGAATTGTATGGAGTGTGAGCAGTCTGAAAGCATATTTCTGTCCCCAGGCAGACGGAGACAAACACACGCCAGTGGTGGGATCAGGACAACTGTCTAGCTACGGACCACTATTACAATACTACATAGATATGAGCTGCCCCACAGACACTACTCCTTTCAAGATTGTCAATATGTCCTTCTAGGAATGCAGACATTGACATGTATGCTGGCAGTTACGATGTGCATACCTGTGAATCTGTGTGTTCAATGTAGGAATCCATCCTGAAGTGGGGTATGGCCATCTGTTGACTGGACGACTACTATCGCTATACAGGGTTACAATGGCCATGCCCATACACATAGAGGCACATAACTGACACAAGGTGTCACTGGGCATGCTCACACACTTAGTAGCACAGGGCCATTTGGAATGCACTATGTGTCCATCTAAACAATGTTATACTGGGCATGCTCACACACTTAGTAGCACAGGGCTGTTTTGTATGCACTCTGATTCTAAACACGGAAGGGCACAGTGGCCATGCTATTACATTTAGAAGTGAACAACACATTGTAATGGACTCTGGTGTCAATAGTTGTCATTGTTAGCAGGAACGCTGCACTACATATATCTGACACCGGTCTTTTACACAACATCTGCTGCTGTCCGTCACCTTAGATGTACCAATCTAAACCTGGCACACTACTACCACCCGTGGTGATGTCCTGCCAGGAGTGGATACTTCACCCATATAGTGCCATTCATAGTCGAATGTTCTGAGACCAGGTTAACACCCTGACACCTAGAGGACAACTGCATTGTATGTGTATGCTAAACAGTGCTAGATGTGTAGCGTTCGTAATCACAGGCACCCAATGTAGATCCAACAATGAGAATACTGACATCTGTGCAGTGAGGAACACCTGGCTGAAGGCTCAGTTGTGCACAATAGCACTACCACCATATACCTCGGATACAGACATGTGGGCCATAACACAGGTACGGACCGCTCCAGGTGGTGGTATACCCAGGTACATGAAGGCCACTCATATGTACTGACCAGTACACCCTCAAAAGACATCACAGCTGTGTCAGGTGCAGATCACAGTGTCAAAAGGCGCATTCTAGGATGTAGCCCTCAAACATCAGCATGTCCTTGGACTAGCGACATACATCCATACATGTGGTAGAACATATAATACAACACCATGTGACCCATGACCAGTGGACTGTACCTAGCTCTACATCAACTGTGCAAACTACCCATGTACTGACACAGTTGCATCATGTGTCATGCAATGCAATGATACCACTGTTCATAACCAGGTCGGCTGTACACATAACAGGGGCCCTGTGTCATATACAGCAGTAACAGATGACTGTTGCTGTACACCAGTAAACACCCTCATGTTTGGATATGACATACATGTACCTGCCGTGGATATGTACATGCCACACACATACACACACACACACACACGCACACAACACATATGTATATAGCATATCTGTTGCTGTCCTTCATGCAGACAGGTGGCTACAACAATTACACACATGCACATGGAAGGTAGGTCCATGGCTGTTGAATGCTAACAGTACATAAGGTGGGATATCAATGTTTGCTGAGTTAACATTCCCTCTGTACTGGTTACCCATGACAACTATCATATCATACAACAGTCCATGTGTCATGTATGTCATCACACATGTCCACCAATTGCAATGCCTTCAAACATGGCTAAATGACAGGAATGTAGGTCCTACACACATGTACATGTAGTGGTGTGTGTTCAGCTACCATGTGTGTGCAGTAGCTGATGTTTGCAGGTGACGTGTGTCTTACTACAACATGCAGTTGCAATGCAGCCCCATCATTGCCAACTGTATATGATGATATACTGACAGTACGGTAAGATGTACATCAGGAATGGATGGGTGTGTGGACATAACTAAGTGGTGGGCCATCTTTTCAGATGGATGTTTGCTGAGGACAGCTCACAGGTGTGTCACAAGCAGTCCTTCAATAACATGTGCAAACACTAAGCTATGTTCCTGTTAATTGAAGGGGAACACAGACAACCTACACAGCGGTCAGGGTGTCACTGACTGTAAATCACTTGACACCTGTAACACTTAAGACCTCCCGTGTGCATATATCAGCACAATTACCAAAGGTAGCATTGGTACACATTGTAATACAGGCAATACTTCTGCATGTCTGTCATAATAAGATAGCAGTTTGATTCACAGTACTGCCATCTGTGTTTGCTTGTGTGTCCATATATGCCACGTATGGTGGGAAATACATCCCAATTGTTACTCACTGTCCTGTACACTGTTGTAGAGATCTGTACATACTGCATTGTAGAAAGCAAGAGTTAATTAGCTTGGGGGGTTTCTGATAACATTAAAACCTGTGTTGGTTACATTTCTTGTAATCATTTTAAATAGAGTTGTTTGCTACTGAGATTTGTCTGCATACATCAACTGGACATAACCTGATTTAAGTATATTTTCTGCACTTTATTGTGGTTTTATAATTTGGACTGATTCCTCAGATCTAGCTCTGTAGAAACTGTCTTCCCCACCCCCCCTCCCTGTTCTTGGTTGTAGTTTAAATTTGGTGGCTTTTACAGTGCCCGCCCCACTGTAGATTTGATCTAGGACACTCCCCCAGTCCCATCTCTTTACCGCATTCTATCTAATAAACCCTTTCTGCACTTGCTTTTAGTCCTTTTTAATTTAATTACATTTTTTACAAACTGTGTGTGGACTAATATTGCTACATACTCAAGTGTGCCAGCTTGCACTGCATGTGAATTGTTTTTACTACTGTTTTTGCTACTTTTATGAAAAAAAATTCATCTGCTTTTACTGTATTTGTGTTTCTTCCTAATTTATTTTGCTTTTGCGTCATCTTAAAAGTACTCAGTTGTATTTATTACTTCTTGGTGCAACTCATTCTAAGCCTTTTAGTTTAAGCACTTGGGCTTCAGACCAGTTGTTTTACATTAAGAAGGTTTGTGGTTTGCACTGTAGTGGCAGGACAGGTAGCTTACATCCTTCTAAGTTGGGAACTGCTGATTGAGGGCTCAGTGTCAGTTATTCTAAAAGTGTATTAATTCTGGTTTAAGCACTTGGGCTTCAGGCCAGTTATTTTACATTAAAAGGGTTCGTGGTCTGTACTCTTGTGGGAGGAGTGGCTGGACTCTGCCCTTCTGAGCTGGGAATTTCTGGTTAAAGGCTTATAGTGCCTGCATATTTGAACTGCTTCTTACTGAAATTGGTACACCTTGTTTTCTGTAGCGTAGACTAGATCCAGGCCTGCTGAATCTAGCTTTGTTTGTATAACTTAAGCACTAATCCAGGCATTCTTCAAAGTATTCAATTGTATTTATTACTGCTTGGTAGTAACTTGATTAAAGTGCAGCTATCATTCTAAGTCTTTTGGATTAAGCACTTGGGCTTCAGACCAGTTGTTTTACATTAGGAAGGTTTGTGGCCTGCACTGTGGTGGCAGGACAGGTGGCTTACATCCTTCTAAGTTGGGAACTGCTGATTGAGGGCTCAGTGTCTGTTATTCTAAAAGTGTATTAGTTCTGGTTTAAGCACTTGGGCTTCAGGCCAGTTATTTTACATTAAGAAGGTTAGTGGTCTGCACTCTTGTGGGAGGAGAGGCTGGACTCTGCCCTTCTGAGCTGGGAATTTCTGGTTAAAGGCTTATAGTGCCTGCATATTTCAACTGTTTCTTACTGAAATTGGTACACCTTGTTTGCTGTAGCATAGACTAGATCCAGACCTGCTGAATCTAGCTCTGTTTGTATGCGTGTTGTTTGTTTGCTTGTTATTTCCCTGAAACGCTAATACCACCTAAACCGCGGCTTTTCAGCACTTCTGTGGATCCCTAGTGATATCTGCATTGCTTACTGTACTCATCTCCTTGTTTCACTTAAAAGAAAGTTACTGTTTGTCATTTTTGCATTTAAGTTACCTGTAACACATTGCATTTAAGTTACCTGGCACTTGCTCACTAAAGGCACTTGCTCACTAAAGCAATTATATAAGTCAGCACTAAAAAATTAAAAGGACTACACTCTCACAAAGTCCTCTCGAGTACCTTGTTCCCCATTGGCCCTTTTTTTTTTCAATTATAAAGGAATTCCCAATACTATTCTAGCATGTCCAAAGGTCAGTTGTCAGTCTTCTCTCCGGTCTAGCTGGTGAATCTGGGAATCTTGAGGCAATGTTACAACTGCCTCATGTACACAGACAACCCTCTCCTCCTCCCAATAAATTCCAACACATGTGAGAGATGCATCCATATAGCCAAACTGGAGGCTAAGCTCTCTCAACTCAGTACTGGCATAACCATTCAGGAGGAGAAGGAAACCACACTCAGTACAATTCCAGTCTCACATAGACCTACCACGACAGCAGACCAAACACATAAACACACAAAAAACATACTCGGAGGCTCTAAATAAAAATCTGCCTAAGCAGCAGAGACCTCCAAAGCAGACACCCAAGCAACCGCTACCCCAAAACAAAACAAGTGCAACACATATCTCACAAAGCCAGTGTGCCGAACAGTCACAGCCCTTAAGGCTAAACAACACACCTGATACACTTGTAATAGGTGACTCTATCGTCAGGCACACTGACGTCCCGCTCACCAGGCTGAACAAGGAAAAGGTCACGTGAGCTGCCTGTCGGCCGCTAGGATCCGCCACATAACACAAGCACTCAGGTCACTCCAAGGCAATTACAAATATGACTCAGTCATTGTCCATGCTGGTGTGAATGACCTGAGACGTACCTCCCTGGACTACATGAAAAGAGACATAGAGGAGCTCTCTGAGCATGTGGCCCAGGCCGGTATGACCCTGACCTTGAGTAGCATCTTACCCTCACCAAGAATGATGCCACAATATGAAGACAAGATGATCAATTTCAACAATTGGCTTAATTATTGGTGTCATTCAAAGGGGATCCAATGCCTGTCAGCCTGGGATGACATGCTCGACAAGCCACGATGCTTTGCTAGGTACGGCCTGCACCTGTCACCCCTGGGCTTTCGGATATTGGCAAAGGCTCTTGCTACCCCCATAGTGCCTTTTTTAGGCAAGGCTCAAAAGACAAACCCACCTCCATAGGTATCACAAGGGATAAGAAACTAAGAGTAATGCTACTCAACGCCAGAAGTCTAAACCTCAAGATGCACGCACTCGAAACTCTCCTTAGCATGGAGAAAATCGATATCTATGCAGTAACAGAAACCTGGTTCAAGGCTCCAGAGAGCACCCCAGCACTACCAGGTTATACCTCATACCATGCTTTTCGTCCCCAAAACTTGGACCGACCCACAAAAGGAGGGGGAGTATCAATATTCGTCAAAGATACCCACACCTCCAGGTTGGTGGCACAGCACGAAGCATCAGAGACTATCCATGTGCAACTAACAGTGGGTAAAACTGCCTTCCAGTTTATAGCCTGCTACAGACCACCCTCCCTAACCCAGGAACCCCACTCGGCCTTCATGAGAACACTGGAAAATATGAAGGTATCTCCAAACACCATTATATTGGGTGACTTCAACTACCCAAACATAGACTGGGAGCATTACTCTAGCTCCAACACCCTAGCCCAAAGGTTCCTAGAATTTATAAACTCAAATGCTATGGAACAACTTGTTACCACTCCCAAAAGAGGGGAAAACATACTGGACCTAATCATCACCAACATGGGGACTCTATGCTCCAGACCAGAAGTGTATCCCTCACTGGTAAGATCAGACCATAAACTAATCGCACTGGATGTTCACATACCGACACCACCCCCTGCCCAGAAAACCACAGTGAAAAACTTCTCTAAAGCAAATTTCACACTCCTCAAAACTGAGGTGGAATCCTTCAAAGCCCCCGGGCCTGTGGAAAATATGGCCCAGACTGCAGAATCCTTTATAAACGCATTCTATGAACACCTTCAGGAATGCATGGATCATGCGATCCCAAATAAAACCAAGACCCAATCCTCCAAAGGCAGACATCCTGTCTGGTGGACCCCAGCCATAAACAAGCTATACAATAGAAGGCGGAAGCTACTAAATGATAGTGCAAAATTCCAAAAAGGGAAGGCATCTCTGATCAGTATTAGCAAAAAACTACGGGCACTCATAAAATCGTCTAAGGCCAGCTTCGAGAGAAAAATTGCACAGGACACTAAGGATAATCACAAGGCTTTCTTTAGTTATGTTAGGAACCTGGCTGGTAATTCCCAGATATGCTCAGAATTAGTCCAAAATGACAAAAAATACACTGAACCCACAGACATTGCCAACATCTTAGCTGACAGGTTCAGCGCAAACTTCTCCCCCCCCTCCCCACCAAAAGGGCAAATTTCTATTCCAGCAGAGTGCTGCCCCCCTGACATCTCGGATGCTGAGGTAAGAGCCACCCTCTCCAAAGCAAAAAACACAGCATCAATGGGACCAGACGGTGTCCCGGGCTGCGTCCTACATGAACTCCAAGAAGAGCTAAACCCAAACATAAAACTACTGTTCAATCTCAGCCTTACTACAGGATATGTACCCAAAGAGTGGCGTACAGCAACTGTGGTCCCTCTCCACAAAGGTGGTGCCTCAACGGATCCTGGAAACAATCGCCCCATAAACCTGACTAGCTTGGTCTGCAAAGCTATGGAAAGGATAATCATGGACCTCATAAATAAAGATATTGGGGACCTACAGACACTGGATCCTACCCAGTTCGGCTTTGTTAAGGGCAGATCCTGCCTCTTAAACCTGGTTGATTTCTTTGAAACAGTCACCAAGGCCATTGACGAGGGGAAGGTGGTCCACACAGCCTACCTGGACCTCGCAAAAGTCTTCGATACAATACCCCACTCGGGCATTATAGATAAGCTCACCAGCTTAAATATAAACCCCTATGTCACTAGATGGGTTGCAAACTGGCTCAAGGACAGAAACCACATGGTTAGAATTGCTGGAGCCATGTCAGACTCCAAACCAGTTACAAGTGGCGTCCCACAAGGCTCAGTCCTGGGACCTCTCTTGTTCAGTATATATTTCTAGGATGTACAGGCCAACACGGAAGGACTGTGGCTGACCAAGTTTGCAGATGACTGCAAACTGGGCGCCATAATCGACTCTCCAGCCGACACAAGCATCCTCCAAAAGGGCCTCATAGAAACAGACAACTGGTGCCAGAGCCATGGCCTCAAGCTAAACGCCAAAAAGTGTATAGTCATCCCCTTTGGCAAAAACAAAGTGCCCACAAATTACCACATAGGTGGTAATCCATTAAGTACAGAAGAAGTAATTAGGGACCTGGGGACCCAAGTTGATAGCAATCTCTCATTTGACAACCACGTGGCCAAAGTGGTTAGAAAAAACATTTTATATAGCCCACCTAATCATGAAGGGATTCACATCTAGATCAGGGGATGTCATCGTGCCTCTTTACTCATCCCTCATCAGGCCCATAATTGAGTACAATGCCCCTTTTGGGATGTACCTTACCAGACATCTACAGCAACTGAAAAGACCCCAAAAGTACCTCACCAAGAGGATCAAAGGGCTCAAACAGATGCCATATGCTGCCCGGTTAAAGAAACTCCAGCTCTACTCAGTGGCATACCGCCTGTTCAGAGGCGATCTGTGCCTGACGTTTAAAGCCATGTCCAACCCGGAATTAATGGACATGCTGCACCTCAGAAAATCCAAATCCTATCGAGCTACACGCTCGAGAGACTTGAACCTCAGCACTAAAATAAATAGGACATGCTGGAGGGACAGATTCATAACCCAGAGGCTCCCTTCACTATGGAATAAAATCCCAGTCCAGGTTAGGCAGAGTCCCTCATTAAGTCTCTTCAAGAGGAATCTTGATGAGTGGATGGGAAATCGTAGGTTTACCCCGGGTATGACTTCTGTGTCACTGTTAGACAGAGGCACAGTATACTAACCTCAAAAAAAGGGCATAGCAAAATTAATTTAAAATGGGTGGCGAAAGCCAAACACATTCTGGCTAGGCTTATAAATGCCCTAGGGCAGATAGCCTAGTATGAACCTATGAACCTATGAACCTATAGGCAGGGGTGGGGTGTGCATCACACACATGTGAGCTATCTGTATGTGCATGACATAGGTGCATTCAATTGTGGACTCCACAGTGTGTGTGTGTATGTATGTATGTCTGTCTGGTCCATGGAGTGAGGATGCATGTTACTATAGTGAACAGATAGGACCCCCTAACCCCTCCAGGTGATGCAATCTACTACCCTGTTGATGCCGTCGATCTTAGGCTGTACGTGTGTATTCTCTGTGTCGCATCATGTGAGTGCACAGTACTTTAATGGTGATTACCACATAGACAGAGGTCCTCACCTCAACACTATCAAGTGTGTGTGTGTGTGTGTGTATGTGTGTGTGTGTGTGTGTTACAGTGTCGTTGACCCAGTGAGTGTGGACGTGTTACTGTGTGTCTGAATACATGTGTGCGAATACCTGTGTGTGTGTGTGTGTGTGTGTGTGTGTGTGTGTGTGTGTGTGTGTGTTGCTGTGTGTTCTCATCCTGTAATGTGAATGTGTATTACTGCTACACAGAGAGGCCTCAAGCTATCAACTGGCCTCTACCCTTGTTATCAGCTAGACTGCTATGTAAACTCCCAGCCCCATGTAACTGTACCTGTGATGTCACCAGGTATGGATGTCATGTCTCTAGCCACTGTAGCTTAGTACACACCTCCCATGCTCCTGGATCAGTAAATGTGTAGACATCTTTGGAATGTCAGCCTTTCTAACAGTGAGGTTGAAGCTACGAATAGCATGCTGGTATTGCCATACATACCTGTGAATTGTCCACATTTACACATGGGAAACTAACTGCAAACACTGACACTCAATGGCACATGCAATTAGACCTGAAGGAGGGAAGCAGGACATCATGTCCAACATGATGTTACTGTTGTTACCAAGACACATACTGTGAACAGAAAACAATGCATTCTAAACCTGTACTACATGGTATGTCTGCTGCGTGTCAACAGTACACAACAATTGTAATCTACACTTATTTCCCTATTCTGTTCACCCTGTGCATGAGACCATATGAGCATGTCCCTGCACCAATGGTGTGGATGACAGGGATGCAGCACAGGCATCATCATATGCACAGGGGAATAATGTTTGCCAGGGGCCTAGGCTGCACCAGTGGATGATATCATGTGTGTGGGTTAGGGCCTGTGATCTAATTGGCCATGTGTGGTTGTTATGCATGTGTGTGTTGCAGTGCCCTACAGATGTTTCTGGTGTGTGCATGTATGTGTGCACACAGTTCTGCCATGTGTCTGGCCTACACAGGGGTATTATTGACAGCTCCAGACTGTACAAACCAGGTTTTACAGCTCACGGTTTCTGGCCACGGCCACATGACCTGTGCCTGCCAGGGGTTGCACAGGCATGACCAGGCAGACGTGCAGATTGGGTACTGTCCGATGACACATGTCCACTGGAACTGTGTCCCTGTTGGGACCATCCAGGGCCACGTGCACATGGCCTGCTGTGTCCTGGTGTGGACAGCGCAGCACCAGCTGCACTGCTGCTGCTACCACTACTATGGGACCGGGCATGTGAGGTAGCTCTTTCACGTAGACCTGCACCAGGTGATGTAGCTGGCCTATGTCCACACATCATATGCCTCACTCCTACCAGATGTTCCAGCACAGACAGCTCATGCTTGCAGATTGTCATGCCACGGTCAAGGATTCCAACCATGTCACTGAATCGTCTGTCCAAAACCTCAGCAATCTGCTGTTGAGCATTTGCAATTGCCTGGATGTTGTTGTTTAAAGAATGGATAGCAGCCCTCTGAAGTCTCTGCCCATCTCTTTTCTGCCATTC
Source organism: Protopterus annectens (assembly GCF_019279795.1). NCBI lineage: Eukaryota > Metazoa > Chordata > Ceratodontiformes > Protopteridae > Protopterus > Protopterus annectens. The sequence goes on along the minus strand of NC_056732.1, from coordinate 1,427,848,282 downwards.
AGCACGTGCCTGTGCCTCCATTACAGCCTGAAACATGTGTCTGGTGACACCAGCTGCTGCGCTCTGTCCTGCAGGGGTATGTCGGCCAGATGTCCTCCTACGAGCAGCACTGGCAACATGCCTGTGTGGCCCATCTCCAGTCATTTGCCTGACACCATGGTGTGAATACACGCCTTCCATAGCCACCACACTTTCCTGTTCCAAGCTACCACATGCCAACTGTCTTTTCTCTATGGCCACTGGTGATGGGATATGTGTTGGCATGAGATCTGCATGCAGGGATGAGGGAGATATAGGTGGAATGGCAACCAATGGCACAGATTCAGCCCCTGACAACCCTGCCTGTGCCTCAAGCATATGTTCATCATCACTGCTAGAGTCTGTGGGGACACTAAAATCAGATGGACCGCAGGAGGATAATGCACCTACATCTCCTGTGAAAGCAGACAAAGACTCTACATTACAATACAGACACACATAGACGCACATAGACACACACAGACACACACCATGCATGTGATTTGACAGAATGCATGCAACATGCATGTGATACAGCAAACTGCATGCAGCTCAGACAATAATAGTGGTAGTTATCATACATCCCTGGGTTGCACACAACAGCATGCATGTGTCATAGCAGAAGCCATACATTTCACACAATCATGGTAGTAAGCATGCATCCCTGTGTTACACCATGTGGACCAGCACAGGTTAACAGTACACATGGCTGATGTGTGGCATATGACCTTGACATCAACATGTAGTATGACATGTAATCTGCTGACATGTGCATTGACATGCATAAATGTTTAACACAATGGTGTCCTGTCACATATACAGTGGGGTAATGGTGTCACATTGCAATGTTGTCTGTCCACCCTACAGATAAAATGCACATTTAGCAGATGTGCATGACCATTGCAGGGTATTATAAGGCATCTATATTGCTATACAGTGTGAAGTACAGACACAGTGCCATTGCATAGAATCATGAGGCATTTCTATTGCTATACAGTGTTAATTACAGACACAGCGCATAACCATGACTATGTGCATACACAATACATAAATACTGTGGATTGTGACCCACGTCACTGTGGTGTATACACACTAAACCATGATGTGGAATGTGTGACACCATTCAACGAAGGCCATACAGATGACATCCCTGAATATCTGCAAACATATTTTAGCTGCCTGGTAACCATGTCCACACATGGCAGACTTGTCAGTACACCATGTCCCACATGACATTTGTGTACCACACACATGAGGTGCACTACTGACAGTGATGTCCAACAGCAGCAAAGGAAATGTACTGTATCTGTGGCCTGATGTGGTTATCTGTGTATGTATGTGGATGCTGTACAGGTGACTACTGTCATACTGTGACACAGTCATGATGTTCAACACATCTTATGTGGTTGAATGATGTTACACCTCCACAAGCTGTGCACAGGCCTGTATGATGTCCAGTGTTCCACATCTGCAATATAACCATTCAACAAAGGCTATAGTTGGACCATGTGTAGCCAATGTACAACAGGGTGTACACACAAACACATCACATCTACTGTGTGTTGCTACATGTCTCTGGCCATCCTTCATGGCCATATGTGAACATGTGTTGGCCAAATGGTTGTGATGGCCGTCTATCTTACGTGTCTGTGTTGTCCCATATGACATACACCCATAGATGTCATATACTCCACTGTCCACAGGGTTATGCAGATAAAGGGTTGTATGTTTGGTATGTGGGGTATGTTTTATGGGATAGTGAGACAATGTTGCAGCTGGCCCACTACATGTTATAGACATGTCAGATGGCACATCACAATGTGTGCACTCATAGCAGGGGCATAATCCACAATGGTGAATCCTGTGGGCTGCCCATACTCCAGCTCACTGTGCAGTACTGTTTGTGTACCCCACATGTGTAGTTCTGATGTGTAGTACATGTTCCTACATTGAACAACACATCCACCGTTGTATGCACAGCTGTCCACACATCTAGCAATGGCAGTTTCTGAGGTTTCATGTCGGTGTTTCACTTAGTTTGTAAGTATTGCACATGGGTAGCCAGTGTGATGGATTGCAGATGTGACCAATATATTGTGACTGGACCATACATTATGTGTACATGTGTTAAATGGACACATGGTGAATAGATCTGTGCATTAACATGCCTGATACTTATAACTGTCTAACCTGCAATGGCCTGCTGTCTTAGCGGAATGCCAGAGGTACCTATATAGGGGTGACACAGCAGTATGATCATTATCCATGCCTGTATGACAGCTATAGGGTGCAATGTGCATGTTAACACATTTGCCAGTATAATAGGATATATTATGGAGCATGCACATGTGTGCATACACAGAGTAGCATACTACAGTATGCAGCATGTGTGCATACATGCCTTGCATATGATGTTACATTGCATATTGTACAGTGGCACATGCAACTATATGGGATATAATAGCTATATGTGCAGTAGTGACTTTCCAGGCAACTCCAGGCTCGGTGGTTGAGAGACACCCACCTCCACGATGTCAGCTAAGGCTTGTAGATGCTGTTCTGCCGGTGTTCCCAGGTTGGCCAGTAGATCCTCGGTACGTGTGAGTGGGGGCTGGGTTGATGGCCCACCACTTGTTGCACCTTGTTCCCTGGCAATTGCATTTGCATGCTGTTTCACCCATCTGATTAGGTCCATGCAGTATCTGTGCACCTGCTGGTATGTGTGGTTATGGCCACCCACATCATTAACCCTCCTGCGAAGTTCCTGCCACAGGTCATCCCGCTGCTGTGCATCCTGTGGCACATGGCTAAACAGGACATCATAGTTGTCTTGGAGATAAGGTAGAAGGGCCTCATCCTCCAAGCATGTATAGGCTGGCAGCCTTGATTGTGGCATACCTGGAAGTCATAATGATGGAGACAGGTCACAGTATCTCAAAGATGCACAGAGATACAGCTGCACATACATGTGTATCACATTTATTACATATAAATAGTTTTCTTTGCAAATCTTCATGACACTGACACCACTGACATGTTTGTGTCACACACATGTGACACTCAATGAGGATTGGATATTATCACCATATATGTGTGTCACCTGATTACATTGCTCATACTCCATGTGGATGCTGTCATAATGTGGGCATGTCTGCTTGCCTGTACTGGTGTTCTTACCTAACAACACATGCCTGAATGTGTCCACATTAATGCTGTTGACCTTGATGCTGTGTATATGTCACATATAAACACATACACTGCCTTAACGGACATGACCTGTGTCACTGCAGACATGCACATGGAAGGCTTTACATGCATGTGTTTTGCCATATACATCTACACGGCACTGTACAGCAGTTCAACATCCTGCCACGTATCACCTGTGTTGCACATGTGATACACATGGGACACTGGTTAGCCTGATGGTATATGCAGGGATGGTTATCAACTATAGCATGTACGGCCAAGGTCATCTAGTAGTCTGTAAGCCCTCGGCCATGTATGAGCCCAGGATGTAAGGTTACCTAGCTGTAGCTGACAGCCGTGTTTCTGGTGCCAGGTGAAGCAGTGCCACATAACTGATCCACATGGTTAATGATACATCTACCATGTGGTCATCACACCATGTCTGACAGAGGTGAAATGTGCAGCTTTGCTGGACAGGGTTGCATAGTATGGCAGGAGTATGTAACGTGTATGGCACAAGGATCTGTCCAGCATGTGGCGATCCTTGCACGAGGAAGGTGGATGTCCATGACGTATGTATTTGAAATCAGGATATGCACGTGCAGCATCTCCAACATCACAGTGTTGGATATGGCTTTATGCAGGGTAGGCATCATGCTACATAGTGGAGATGAGGATTGTGAAGGCTTGTGTTGGCCATCCAAACATAGCCAATACCCCTTAAAGGTGATATGTGATCCGATATAGGTCACTTGAGTGATGAGTATAGCTGAACAATGATCTCTATATTCATGGATGGCACCCTGTCATGACTACGGTTGCCACTTATGACTACCTAATAGACTTGGTGACATCACTAGCTCAGGGAGGTAAACTGCACAGCAGCATCCCTTACACACAGTGTCCATTATGTTGACCGTTGCCTAGGTGGTAGTTCATGGGTACAGGTTTATTAACATAGTGGTGACAATGCAATATGCAGCTGTCAGATTGTGCACATATGTCACACACCTCACCCACAAAGCCCCTTCTGTATGTTGTCCACAACACTGAGTCAGCTATTGCTCGTAGGTCATAGCCATTCACATACTTACATAGGTAGATGCTTCCCAATTGTCTGTGTGGTATGGGTTACAATGATGGGGAGTACAACGAATTAACCCTGTTTTACTGTAGCTGGCACTGGTGTGATATGCACATATTAATCAGACACCTTCTGTAGTGTTGGTTCTGTCAACAGTCCACTGGCAGAACACTCCTGTGACATACGAATGTACATCTAGTATACTGAGTGTAGGTGGAACACAGTATGGGTGATGATGTCCTATGACCTGTCACAGGTATGATATGCAGTGTGAAATCATCCATACTGTCATCTACATCTGTACTGCTAACAACATATACGTTGATTAAGGTTCATGGCCTTTCAGACCAGACTCAGCAGGGTAGTAGTGCAGTGCCTCCCATTATGAGTGGTGTCTCCACTTTGTGGGTTGTGATAACTGTTGGTGTGCACCATTCAATGTTTTCACAGACTGCCATGAAGCTATGTTTTACATGATGTGTATGTGTAGAGCAAACTGTTTTGCCATATGTGTATGATACAACCAGGGATATGGACAGGTCCTATGCAGCCTGAGTGCACCTTGTACCATCATAGTTATGGTTACAAAGGCTCTGTAGTGTACATGGATATATGATTGTGTACCTGTTGGGGGGGCAGTGTGTTTATGTTATCCAACACCCTATCTGTATTGCTTATTCATGCTCAGCACTTGTTCAGAACATGTAAGCACTACATGAGCTACTAATTACTATAGTACTCAATCCTCATCATTACCTACAGGTAAACACTGTTTGTACTTACATTTCCCACTTGCTTAGAGTAAAACAGCTCTTGTACACACTTTCCTCACTTATCTAGTGGGAAATAGTTATATATTCAGGCATGTCCAAGTGTCAATTCCCAGTGTTCTCACCAGTCTATATTATGAATATGGGCATCATGAGGCAATATAGAAATTGTCTCGTGTACACAGTCAATACTCCCCTCCTAACATCCAACACTATAACCTGTGGGAGATGCACATATCTAGCCATGCTGGAGGTAAAGCTCTCTCCAACCCAGACTGAACCTGATAATCAAGTGGGGAAGTTAAACATTTACACCACACCACACTCATCACATAGTCTCACTAGATCTCCCCCACCACAGGCCACACACAGTAAGACAACAACATTTGCATAGCCTCTCAATACTACTCTGTCTAGGCAACAGAGAACTCCAAAGCAGAAATGCAGGCAGCCCCCATCCCCCAACACAACACCAATTACTTATAGCCCACAGACTCAGTGTGCCCATCAACCACAGCCAATAGGGCGAAATAATATACCCAGCACACTAGTCATAGGTGACTCTATAGGCGGTCACACTGATGTCCCACTCACCAGGCTACACAAGGGGATAGTTACTGTCAGCTGACTGTCGGGTTACAGGATCCGCAACATAACCTATGCACTCAGGTCACTCCTCAATAGGTACAATATGACTGTGTCATTGTCCATGTTAGTGTGAATGCCCTGAGATGTACCTTCCTGGACTACATGTAAAGAGACATGGAATAGATCTCCAAGCTTGTAGCCCAGGCAGGTATAGCCCTAGCTCTGAGTAGCATTCTGCCATCATCCAGACTGATAACGCAGTACAAGGACAAAATGATTTACTTCAACAATTGGATATGCTTCTGGTGTCATTCCAAGGATATCCAGTATCTGTCTGCTTTGAATGACATGGTTGACAGAACACGATGCTTTGGCACAGATGGCCTGCACCTGTCGGCCCTGGGATTCTGGATAATGGCTAAGGCTCTTGCTGCTCCTATAGTGCCTGTTTTAGGCATGGTTCAAATAACATATTCACCACCATAACAGGAACAGGCAAGCAAAACCTCAGGGTAATGCTACTCAATGCCTGACGTCTTCATCTCAAACGCACTCACCCGAGGCACTCCTTGTAATGGACCACTTCGATATCTATGCAGTGACTGGGACCTGCTTCTAGGCTCCTGAGAGCACCCCTGCATTACCAGGCTATTACTCAGACCACACCTTTCAGTCATGTAACCAGGGAAGGAACACCCAAGGTGGAGGTGTGTCCATATTTCCTAAGGATATCCACACCTCCAGACTAGTTGCTTAGCACAATGCATCAGAGATTATCCAAGTGCAACTAACTCTGGCCATAATTGCTATACAAATTATAGCTTGCTACAGATCCCCCACCATACCCCATGGTTAACGGACCTCTCTTCTTGATGTACTGGAAAGTAGGGTTCAAACAGACACACTACTGATGTGAGACTGACACTACCCCACCATTAACTGGGATACCTACTCATGTACTGACACATTAGGCCAACACTTTCTGGGATTCATAACCTCCAATCACCTGGATCAACCTATCCACACCACCACCAAGGACAACAATATCCTAGACCTGGTCATTACCAACGTGTGACTGGTGTTCCACACCTGGGGTTATCTCCTCGTTGGTCAGATCTGAATGTAAGCTAATCACCCATGTTATCCACATTCCTGCACCTCACCCTTTACGAAAAACACAGTACAATATTTCTACAAAGCCAACGTCAGGCTTCTTATGACAGCAGTAGTAAACGTCATGACACCCATGCAGATGAACAATACAGTTACAACCGCTGAATCATACACAACTGCACTTAATTAGTACTTACATGACTGCATGGACCATGCTATCCCAAACAGAACCATGACGGTACCCACCATAAAACAGAGGCCACTCTGGGGGTCCACTGCCAAGGACATAATGTACTACAGAAGGAGGAGACTGTTGCAAAGTAGAGTACAATCCCATGACTGGACGAGCTCCCTGGTCAGCATCAGTAAGAATCTGAGATCCCTTATCACATCCTCCAAAGCTAGCTATGTAAACATAACCGTGACTAATTCCAAGGACTACCACAAAGCGTTCTAGATGTATGTCACTACTCTCGATGGCGATACCCACATCTGCTCTGACATACAGCAGTACGGCACGAACATTACAGAACCGACTGATATTGGCAACATTCTGGCAAATAGGTTCAGTGCTAATTTTACACCACTCTCACACCCTAAAGGGCCCATATCTATACAGGAATGATGCAGAGTCCCAGCGATCACAACTACACAATTTAAAGCTGCACTCTCTAAAGCCAGGAACACAGCATCCATGTGACCATACAACATCCCAGGCTGCGATTTCCATGAACTTCAGAATGAACTGGCTCCCCACTTAGGCACCATATTCAATAATAGCTTTGCATCAGGCACTGTGGCCCCTGAATGGCACACAGCAACAGTTATCACACTCCACAAAGGTGGCGCCACAATGGACCAGTGGAACTATTGCCCTATACGCCTGACTAGACTGTTCTGCAAGGCTATGGAGCACATCATCATGGATCTCATTCACAGAGACATTGGTGGCCTCCAAACCTTTGATTCCACCCAGGTTGGATTTGTTAGGGCCAGACCATGCCTCCTAAACCTGGTGGAGTCCTTTGAGACAGTTACCAAGGCAGTAGATTAGGGTAAGGAGGTCCACACAGCCTACCTTGACCTCTCAAAGGCTTTCAACAATGTTCCTCATTCTGGTATTATCAACATACACATCCACTTGCACATTAACCCCTACGTCATGAGATGTTATGCAAAGTGGCTCACGGACAGAACCCACACAGTGAGGGTAGCATACCCTAGGTCCTACTGTAAATCAGTTACAATTGGCGGTCCCTCATGTTCGGTATATGCTTCTCTGAGGTACAGGCTAGCACAGAAGGACTTACCCTAAAAAGGTTTGCAGTCGACTGCAAACTAGGGGCCATGATTGATTCCCCAGCTGATACAGACACCCTCCATAAGGGTGTCACTGGGATGGATACCTGGTGTCAATAACATGGCCTCAAGCTGCATGCCACAAGGTCCATAGACATCCCCTTTGGATTACACCAATCACCCGCGGACTATCACATAGGTGGTAGTCCCCTACATACATAAGATGTAATAAGGGATCTTAGAACCCAAGTAGATAGCATTCACTCCTTTGATAACCATATTGACAAGGTGGTGTGGATATCTTTCTATGTGCCCCCTCCCAATCTCTAATGGGTTTGTAGCCAGAACAAAGGCAACTATTGTGCCTCTCTACTCATGACTTATGAAACATGTTAAAGGGTACAACACCCCATTTGGGATGTACCTTACAAGACAACAGCAACAGCTTGAAATATCACAACATTACCACACCAAGAGGAATACTGACCTCTGAAGGATGATGTATGCAGCCCAACTACAGAAACCCCAACTGTACTCGTTTGCATACCACATACTCAGAGGTGATCTCTGCTGAACATACAAGGCCCATGTCCAAAACAGTATTGATGGATATGCTCCACATAAGCAAAAGCCCCTGAGAGCCACATGCTCTGGGATATGTACCGAAACGCAACGATGACTAGGACGTGCTGGAGCGATACATTCCTGACCCGGACACTCCCCATGCTTTGGAACATGATTCCTATGTACATCAGGCAGGGACCCTTACTTGCACTCTTCAAGAGATACCTCGATGGGTGGATTGGAGACAGACATGTACACCAGGGATCACTGCAGTGGCTCTGCTTTACAGAGGTGCAGGAAACTAATGGTTCTGCTGTTCACAGGCACGGGAAACTAACCTAGGGAGGTGCCGCAAGTCAAAACACTGTAGCTAGGCTTATAAATGGCCTTGGCCAGACAGCATAGTACCTAACGATGAACCTATGAAGCTATTACATGTCCTTTGTCCATGGATAATTGACTAGCTCTTCCATTTCAATTAGCTATCATGCTGATACACTGTCTGGTGACTACAAGTCATATGTATCCTGTTATTGTGCATTCTACATGCCAATAGACATACCTGATGTTTGCATAACATAGCAGTAATGCTATGTAAAATGTTAGACATATCTACCTACAATACTGTACATTACACATTTTTGCCACAATATCCCACAATGCAAATTATAATTGCACAGCATGACCACCTTAGATATGTTATTCTCAATTATATGCCCATACATATGCCTACTGTTACAGTATATCAGCATATACTATCCCCTGTTATGGCACGTACTTTTTGGACCAACCCTGCCACTGACAGTGGCTGGAGTGGAATTGTTGTGTTCAAAGTCCTTATATAGCATCCCTTGTGGTGTACAAGGTGTTTACCTTGTGGCCTACAGCAGTACACACAATTTCTACGAACGTTACTATGCTAAGCAATACATCACTCCATAATACCTTTTCCCACTATATACATTGCGTACACTTTAATTATTACAGAACAGGTACTACATACACTGACATACTGAGTATTCTACATACCTTATTAGTAACCCGAGTTGTCATTGACGGTAATATAAATCCTAATCGTTTTGTGTTGCAATCCTCATTGTAATGTTTTTCTGGTATGTACAGATGGTTTGAATATATGACAAGCCATCCTTTTATACTTAGATATCAGTGACATGTGGTATCCTGCCACCAATTAGTGTTCCGGAGTAGATGATTACATGCACATCAGCTGTGCAGCTACTCCATTAACCAATGACATGGCAACAGTGGTGTATAATTGAATACTCCACTTGAGTGTTGTCCCTTTGCCCTACCTTCAAGGAAGATGGCCTGGATGTGTTGTTTGTAATGAATTGCAACAGCTATATGGAGACACACAGAGATATATTAACTTCATGGCCACCATGGATTGGGTGTTATGGCTAGAGGATGTAGTTCTACATGTGAGTCTAGCTGTTATATTTCTGAACATTGTTACTACTGCCGGGTTTGTACCTGATACATCTGCAAATGTTTAGGTCTGGCAAGGATGTTTGGGCAGCTCAAGGTTGTATGGCTATGCATAGAACATTAGGTGTTTTGAACTGTGCTCACCTGACATCTTTGGTATACTGCACATGTGTATCATACTGTGCTGTTAATCAGTAATTGGTAACACTTCCTGGTGTACGCATAGCCATCTGATATGGGATTATTGCAACCAAACCCTGTAACATTGGCATCTGTTCCACTGTACAACAGCAATGATTTCAAATAGGGCCATTATAGTGTGTCTCTGACAAGGTATGTTAAGGCTTCTGCAGATGTCATAGAGCGAGTGGATGTTTGTGATGTTATTACAGTATGTATTGCAATTGTTTCGGGTGTGGGGGAGATGTAGGTGAGTGTACATAGCAGATACAGGTATGTAGGAAGTGCATTTATACATATTCAATATGTGTGTGAGGGCTCCTTCCCTATTTGAAGACCTATTCTTTAGTGGACTAATACTATGGTAATTGCAGGCTGATTCATTAAGCCATTGTTAATTGGTTTCTGTATAGCATGCAGGTGATGTTGGTCCTTCAATCCCTTCGGAAATACATCGGTATGTAATGAAATGTTGCTACATGAAAGCTGTCTCATGTATTTCTGTCACAGATATTTGCACTCACTGGAGTTGCGTTGGTGACTGAACCTCTTTGGCCTGGGTTGCCACCTTTTCAAATGGCCATAGTAGGACATTTGCAGGACACACATTGGATTTTAGAGGCCGACACATACCCACGGTCAGTACAAAGTATAGAACTTTACATTTATGCCTATATAAAAGCTTATATTCTTGTAGTGGTTTACTTGCTTATCCTGTTTCTTGTTACATGTAGGTATTTTAGATACAGATGACTATTTTATGTAACAATTACATTAAATATGGAACATGCCAAATGTCTTGAGATTGTAGGATATTAGTATTTGTACTCATTTTGGTCAGAACACTACCGCACATAGAGGGACTGCCCCTCGCAAGGTGGGGCAGGTGGTAACCCTATATTTGGCTCATGTCCATAGCACATATTTGTAATAGTGTATAGACATATATACTCTCCATATCCTTTGTTCATAACGTTTGGTAGTGGCGGAATGTGTGATTGCTATGGTCCATGTTATACACATATTTGAAGACTTCAACCGCTGTATACGGCATACCCATGGATTCAGGAACGCACATACTTCCAACGACCACATTACCGTTCCCAGACTCCCAAACCCCACAATACCGAACACTCAAACTCACGACAGTCAAAATCCCAGAACTAACACAAACACAGAACACACACACGCACACACAGACACACTGCTACCCGTCACATCCAAACAAACCATCCTACACTATGTATGGCCAGGTGGCCATGCCACCATACACCCCCCATGTGGGTGACTGCGCACCCCACAGCACACCTACTTTAATAATCTACCTCCGAGATTGCACAAACAGACACATGAAGCAAACCCACACACACACACACACACACACACACACACACACACACACACATTACAGTCCCCCGGAAACACACACCATACTCAGAACACACACTTACACACACTACAGCAATCAGAAACACACTTACACACAGTACCTACCTGAACCGCAGCACCAGAATCACTACCTAAATGTCCCTTAACATTGTGATAATAGTACTCGTGGTTCTGGTGTTTTGGTACTGTGGTCTTTCAGTCTTTAAGCCTCGTGATTACGCACGTCAGTATGTAAAGCATTTGGTATTTGGTAGTATCCTATTTATATGTACCTTCATGGTTGTGTAGATGTTGTTAACCTATCTATATATTTGCATATATATGTATATCCATATATATCGACATGTATCTCTCTATCACCCTTTCTCTCTCTATATTTTATATATATATATATATATATATATATATATATATATATATATATATATATATATATATATATATATGTACACATTATATATATATATATATGTGTGTGTGTGTGTGTGTGTGTATATTGAGGGAGAGAGATAGAGAGAGAGAGAATACACCTTTCATTGGGTACATGGCGGTGTATACTATTTCCTGAAGTCCACCCTTTTGTGTTTTAACCTGTCACAATACACACCTGCCGTTGGTACATCTCAGGTAGCTTAGTGGTAGGTTATTGTGAAGATTGTGTACATGGTTGCATGCTCTACTCCTGGCAGTGGTCATTTTACCTCTCAGAGCAGACACTATTAGTAGAAGGGTAAATAAAGCACATTTCAGCCATTCTGGGCAGCTTTGCCTGTGATCTGTGCGATATTCAGCAAAGGTTAGAACTGTGTTGCGCATATCCGTGTAGTCATGTTTAAACACCACTTACCGGCGCAAAAACCTGCTAACATGTGCTTAAACATGCTTTAATGACCTGCATCCAACATCCATTATCCAGGACATCAGAATTACATAACAGCCCTTGCAGGTCGTGGAACTGGGACCATGAACGACACAGTCAGTGGCTTTAGCACTGAGACATCTGGGATATGTACAAGTGTTATGGTGTTTAGAATGTAGAGTGTACTACGGCTGTTCCTCCATACTGCAAACAAATGTGTAACTCAGTTGGTGTACATATGGATGATACCTGTTGATGGTATGTCCAAGTGAGGCTTAATGGATATGCTCCAGCTATGTGAATCCATGTCACAGTGAGCCACGCACTGTGATGAGCTACACCTTGCCACAACCATAACTGGAGATGCTGGGGTGACAGATACATGTCATGGGTACTCCCCATGCTTTGGAACTACATCCCTGATTACATTATATGGAGCTCCTCATTAACACACCATGGAATCCTTGCAGAGTGGGTGGGAAACAGTGGTTACACCCCAGGGATCAACACATGCTGTTAGCTTAATTTATTGTTCAGGTATTGACTTACCTTGTGCCAATAGCAGTTGTGTATGCAATAGTTGAGGGCTGCCTATGTAGGGTGCACACAGTAGACCACCTATACATGACAATTCACAGGTGGTCATGTGTGTGTGCCATTCATGTTTACTGTGTGTGCAGGTGGAGAAGTGTGTCAGTCCGTAGGGACCTACACTGTCAGTGTATGTGCTATACATTCCCTCTTCACCAAGGCATGGGCATACTGGGCACGCATCTGTCTGCCTACTGGGGCTGGCACAGGGTGTTTGTGCTCTGAATCCCTCTGTGCCTGTGGTGCCCTTGGCAATTGTGGTGGGCTGTGAGGGCCTTCGCCATTATGTCCCTGCTGCAGCTGTTTCCGCAGGATCATATTATGTAGCATGGCACATACTATGAAGATGTGGGCACACATGCCTGGAGAGTACTGCAAGGCTCCACCAGATATGTCCAAGCAACGGAGCCATGATTTCAGCATCCCAAACACATGCTCTATGACGATTCTGATTTGTGCATGTGCCTCATTATGGCATTCTTGCATGGGTGTGTGTGCATTTCTGATGGGAGTCATCAACCACGGCTCCAGTGCATAGCCAGCATCCCCCACAAGGTGGCCATATGGGATGTCCCCCCTGACAAATATCTGGTATAGCTGTGAGGCATGCCAGATGTGGGAGTCATGGTAGCATCCAGGGCTGCCAGCACACACATCCATGATAATGTCCTGGGCATTGCACATGACCTGGCAGTTGATGGAGTGGTATCCCTTGCAGTTTATGTAGCACCTACCATGCTCACTGGGTGGTGACTTGATGTGTATGTGCTTGTAGTCTATTGCACCCAGTACCTCCAGGTAGTTTGCCAAATGGTGGAAGAGGCACATATTGCTGGCCAACTCCTCCTGAGTTCGGGGGAAGTATATATGCTCATTAGCATGTGGTAACATGGCATCCAGGAACTGGTGGAGTACCCTGGATGCTGATGTCTGTGAGATCCCCATGATATCTCCAGTTGACCTTTGAAAGGTACCTGTGGTTAGTATTCTCAAGCTTACACATACCTTTGTGTCCACTGGGATGGGTTCCCCTCTGTTGTTTCTGGCTCTGAGGCATGGCCGGCACAGCTCAACGATTTGCTGTATGATGTCCCTGTCCACCCTGTAATGCTCTACTATCTCCAGATCATCTATGCTCTGGTAGGTTACCCTTGGTCTGAACACTCAAAGCTATGGCAGCTCCCAACATGTACATTTTAAAAGTTCCCCGTCTGTTTACACCGATGGTGCAGTCTTTGGGAATACACAAGTGTGTGTGAGGTGCCTTCACACTTTATACTATTGTGCTTTGGAAGCTGATGATGTCATAGGGTGTGTATGTACAATCAGAGCTGCAGGGTATCTTACTTATGGGTTTTACCGCAGGTCCTGCTATTGTGGGGCCATTGGTGTTGAATTACACTTGGCTGCCGTGGATCATCTCTTGCCCTTGCCTTCATTTTTCAAACCGATTTCCCTCCCATTGTCAGGCATGCCTCCAGCAGCCTGCTTTCTTGTTTTGTACTTTCCCAACCCAGAATTGTGTTGCAAAATATGTTCTGTAGCTGATCTACTGCATGTTTGCTTTGTTCGGCTGTGACAGTTCTCTTTTCTTTGCAATCTAGCACCTCCCCTTTCCTGTTCTGCAGGTTGCTGCTAGCAGCCTTGTTAGCTGCCATCTATGGCCCACTGTGAGTTAATAGGTGTTAATTACTCAGTTGCACTCCAATTACACTGCTGCAGCATTTCCTTATTGTCTTCCCGTAACCTTCCTGTTTCAGCTGTGGTGTGTGCCATGCGCAGCCGTTTACCGGGTTTTGAGTGCATTGTCATCCGCGTACACATGCGCTTTCGGTCACCTTGTGTGCTCTCAGCTAAGCAAAGCTATGGCTACATCCATACCCCTATCCTGCGGCTTTGCTTAGCAATGGGCAACCCGGATTAGCAATGCTCCAATGTGCTTACAGCTACGGTGGCATACCCCTCTCCTAATGTCATGTATACCTCCAGGCCACTCCTCGGTGTTATACTGCTACACCGTGTGGTACAGCCTTACGCCGGCAAGACGTTTGCGATTCAGTATTACTTGCCTCATTTGCATGGCATTGACTACTAATTCCTAGTTACCATGCCAAACACTGTCACAGACCCTTAGCAACCCTTGCGCCTTGGTTGTGGTGTAGCATGCATACCATTGACTATTATGGTGAAATTATGATTTGTGTTACATTGCAGTTTTATGACATCTATATATATATTTTCCTTGTGTTCCCGTTTGCGCACCCATGCACTTCAGTTGTATTTTGCATTAGTGTGGCCATGACATTGTGTTATTTTTTATGTGTTGTGCGTGTTTTTTTTATGCCATTGGCTGTATTATTAGCCATTGAAATATGTTAACTTTGTTTTACGTAAGTTTGGTCTGCTTTCATGGCTGCGATGTTCTGTTTGAATAAATGTAAAACTTTTTTTTGGTTTACATTTCTGTTTGCTTACGCTACGCCTGCACCACTTCATGAATTGCTATGTACCTTAATTTGCATGTTGCACTGCTGCGCATGGGGTGATTAGCATACATGCGCCAAGAGCTGCGTAGCTTTGGCGTACACTGGTAGTGCACGTGGAATCGGCTCGTACCTGAATCACTCGGCAGCCATATTTGGTGTTAGAACACCCATGTTACGCCTGCGCCTGGCACAAGCTTCATGAATCCCAGGGTTTATTTATATGTAATACATCAAAGTACTACAATGACAGAATCAAAAATGTTCTAATCCTAAGAAGAAAAAGAAATTACTTTTACTGGTCCAGACTAATTTGGTCACAGTTTATTGAAGTCAGTAAGTAAATGTCATTAAGTGATGGTATGAGTCAGTATGTAGTAGAAATGACTGAGCCAGTGACTGTTATAGAATATCATTCTAACAAGTAACCTTAACATGATTGTGTACTGGCCAGTTCTTCTGTTAACAAAAATGTGTTGCTTATCATTTACTTGATTATGACCGACTACTGGATTTGTCTGGAGAACCAGCTATGATTGTAGCATTGTTTCCTATTGTTGTAAATGAAATAACATAAAAAAGACTCACCAAAAATTAAAAATGTTCTATAGACATAAAAACTTCCTAGGCAACACTACCATAAATGCTCCTGCCACTACCTACCTTCTCCCATCTCTCTTATATGCTGCACCCATTTTAACCAACCTTCAAGCAACACTTAAACATAAGCTGGAAGAATACCATAATAAGATTGCAAAATTTGCCACCAACAAACAAAATCACTGCCATCTGTGTATTTCCCTTAAGGTTTTGAATTAGCAAAAACTGCCTCACCTCTTAGATTACATTCAGCTTATCGCCACACACAACATTAATCACAAAGCTGACTGCCCTGATTTTACTCCTATTCCCCATTCTTATTACCCAAATAGTCTACGTTGATCTAATCAACAACATCTTCTAAGCATATAAAACCCCACAAATCCTCTAGACAAAGTCTCTATTCTCCCTTGAAAATTAGATCTACCTATAACTTCTCCAGCTACTAAAAGACTACTTAAATAAAACTTGGCTCTGCCCCTGCACTACCCCAGGCTGAGCTAATCCGTCCCTCATTCCTTCTACCCCTTGCATACATTTACTATGTTCAGAGAAATTAGCAAAATCTATTTCCTAGACAAATGATAAATATATTTTCCTAGACTATATTATCGCATCATCTCTGTTTCAGTGTACTATGTTTAATGTCAGCTCTGTGAACTGCAACTTGTGAATACTTTATCTGTTGACAATGATCTTTTTCAATTTGTTATATCTGTCCAAATATTTGCATGTATTGCATATATGTAATAGGCATGTACTGGTTCTCACTGCGTGAACTGAAGATGAAGTTTTACTTAACTAATTGGAATGACTATGATATATGTTATAATGGTAAAAACTGAAATATAAGGCAATTGCACATATTTTTCAAATGTTATCTAGCAAACAATTATATATGCATGTCATATGATGTCCTTAGTCTATGATATGGTTTAGTGTTGTTGTGTCTTTCAGCATTTCCCAGTTAGGGTTCGCTACAGTGGAACTCCGATCCGCTAATGATTGGCAGTAGATTTTTACGTGCCGAGTTGCCTGCCCTGATGCACAACCTTCAACGAAGGTACGCCCATTCATGCATGTCTCCACACAGAAAACACTCTAGCTGAGAATCGAACAGGACGTCTTACTGTGAGGTGACAACACTACCGTAGCACCTCCACCGCAGTAATATTGTAATATTGTAATAGTGTAATATTGTGGATGTTTACTATATTTAATGCAATTATTGAGATCAAGGAGTAGGAATAAATCTAATTTAAAAAAGGATGAATAATATCAATAGCTAAATTTTCATTAATTTAGTAACTTATTGACTAGCTCCTGTGTCACTTTTGTGAATTGCACACTGTATGTGCCTACAAATTAAACCTGAACTCAGATCACAGCACCTAATAACTGGAAGAGGGCTCATAGTTTCATTGTCTCATAGGTATATATATACAAGACTTATACTAAGCCATGTGGTGTGGATGACCATTGAAAAGTTTAATGAGTTTAAGTCCAATATATTTAAATTACTTGCTGTCCTGATCAAAGAGAGACATACTACATATTCTTGATGTGAATGCATGAATAGCTATCCAGTCAATGGGATCATTTTTAAATATAGCTAATATATTGCTTTGTTTGACATGTAAGAGATTTGTTAGACAAGATACTGGTCTGGAGTTCCTCCAGATCCAACTTAGTTTTAACAAAACTATTTATCATATCATGACTAACTTATAGGATACCCTCCCTGACCCCTCCAGTCCATACCTTCTTCCTAATTATTTCGCTCCACCCAGTTGTCACTTATTCCCTGGTCACATTCAATGTAAGATTGATGCCAGAACCATATTCCAAACCTCAGCATTCAGAGATTATGCTGTGGTTAATCTACCAAAACTGTGTGGTGACCAGACTAAATTCAAAATACCCTTCTGACAGTACTGCTTATGTGCAATCCTTTACTGTAAAATTTTGTGCATGTGTAAATAGTGGCACTGATGCATCTATCGTTACCATCCGAAGTAAATATAATCCTAAATTTCAGAATAATGGTCTATGATGGAATCAAAATATAAACAGGATCTATAATAAAAGAAAAAATACACTGCATGACAAAAATAAATGTACATATACGTCAAGATGCTCAAAATGCTCTTGCTAAACTTTACAAGGAATTCCAGATCCTGATCAAATCAACCAAAGACAGATATGAGGTAATAAAAACACAGAAATGAAGGACATATATAGCAGCTTTGGATAGGATTTTACTGTGGGAGCCACTTACATTTATTTCACTCAACACCAAATATATCAAGTAAACAACTGTTGAATGCCAGGATCCTAAACAACAAACTCTTTGAACTTAAGAGCTTCCTTACCTTTGTTGACAATAGCATTTGTGTTATTTACTGAAACCTGGTTCCCATGTAATGATGCATTTGGATCCACAAAAAACTGAAAGGCAGCATTTGCAGCAACATTGTTTCATGCCAGCATCCACATTATACCAATATGAAAAAGCTTTAAGTCTTACTTAAAGTTAATAAAATGAATGATCACATTATAGCCTGTTAGAAAAGCCTGTCTATGGCCTCCCTCAGTGAATATAGAATACCTTAACCAGTTCATAAGCATAGTGATCAATATAAACACCTTTTGGATTGGTTACATCATCTGTATGCACATAAACTGGTAAAGATACACCACCAAAACCAAATATGAACAGAGAATTCTGTACTCCAAAAATGCAAATACATTTACCCAAATTGCTTGCTTTCCACCAGGGATGTTTAATTTTTTGATCTTGTCCTCAGCACCCTAATTGTTACCCCCCCCCTAGATAAATATGACCATATTGCTGTGATCTTTCTATGAAAGCCTGCTTGCTTTCTTCTCATAACTCTTGTACATTATGGGATTGCAGCCAAACCAATTACTTACTATTTACTGATCTTATTAATAATCACAAGTATTACTGCCTAGATTGTAGGTAACTGTCATTGACTTTACTGTCCATTTCTCTGTTCCCGTATTGCTTTCTTTGGTATCAGTGTGGGTACTCTTCCTCCTTATGAAGGAAAATGTCTCAAAGATGTAGTGATCAGATCCATTGCTTCTGCCTGTCCCTAAATAACATATTTTCACAGTAATAAAACATACATATGCAGTCAATGGCCTTCATGGCTGTTTGTTTTGCTTGTTGTCTATGTACAAATGCGCACCATGCACTATTTTGCACATGTAATGAATATTTACTCACAAGAGGATATGCATATCAGAATTTAGTATGCATATAGCTCAGTTCAGAATCAGACATAAAGCTTAGCATTATCACAATTATTTACATGTCTGATGGCTGACTTACTGTAAATCTACAAGAAATACCATTAGCTCAGTGTTGTAAACTTTGATAGATTTAGTTCAGTGATCTGAAAAAATACTGATATCCTCACAAATTTAATCTCTAGGGAGATTTCCTTAAGGACTGAGGATAGCAATTATTCAATTTGTCACTGCAATTGTGGTATCAGGATGCTATCCTTAAACTTTTCCTGGCTATATATTTTAGTTATTGTGGGGTAGAAGCTCTATATAAATCTGGCACTCTGGAAAGTGTCTGTGAGGTAGACAGTCATTGGACCTCTGCTATTTTCTGGTTTGTCAAACTGATTGTCCGGGATCTTCTCTGCTTCATGGAATGTGGACTGATATAGCTTTCCTTTTACGAATGTGATGGCAAGCAGGTGCACTTCTTCAGTTGTAGTGTGAACATCCACCTTTCTTCATTCACAGTGCAAACAATCATCCTTCTTCAGTCATACTGTGAAGATCCCACCTTCTAGAGTATTAGTGTGAATATTCTCTCTTCTTCGTTCATAGTATGAATGTCCATCCTTCTTAACTCAAGGGATAAACATCAATCCTTCAGTGACATTGTGGACATTTACCATTAAGTCATAATGTGAACATCACTCATTTTTCACTGATAGAGTGAACATCAACCCTTTTTCAGCTATCACATGGACATCCACCCTTGTTTGCTCATAATGTAAATATACATCCTTCTATAAACCTCCTTCCTTCAGTCATAGTGTGAACACTCATCCTCTTCACTCATAATCCTTCATAGTAGGAACATCAACCCTACTCCAGCCATAGTGTCTCTATGCCCTTCTTTACACACAGTGTGAACATCTATTATTCTTCTTTAATTGTATAAACATCCACCCTTCAGTCATAGTGCGGATGCCCACCATTCTTTCACTCATAGCATGAACACCATCCCTTTTTCAGTCGGTGTGAATATCCTCCATTCTTCACTCATACAGTCACAGTGAGAAGATCTGTCCTTCATCTTTCATAGTGTGAGCATCTATCCTTCTTTAGTCAAAGTGCAATCATTCAAATTTCATCAGTCGAAGTGTGAATAATCATCCTTCTTCAGTTACTGTGTGAACATCTATCCTGCATCTGTCAAAGTGTGAACATCTAGCCATTAATCTTACTGTGAGTAGCAGTCTTCAGTCACAATGCAAACATTCATCTTTCATCAGTTAGAGTGTACATTTCTAGAACTGTAGCTATATAATCTGGCACCATTTGCAGATCACCAAACCAGTGCTGTTCAACTCAATGTAGGGGAAGAAATTAATGTATTAAGTGCTTCAGATCTCCGTCTGTGCCATAAATACAATATGACCATTAATATATCAATGTCTCAACTGCACATGCACATCATCCATACCTGCCACTCAAGTCCCAGTCAGCTTGTATCCTGGGCAGCCATATCCATTGCTCCACCCCAGTTATACCTCTAAGAACATCCATTCTTCATAGTGTAAACATCCATTTTTTGTCATAGTGTGAAAATTCACTCTTCTCCACTCACAGTGTGAGCTTCAACCCTTCTTCAATTATACTGCAAGTGTTCATCCTTCCTCACTTATAGTGTGAACATCCAGCATTCTTCACTCATAGAATGGATCTCTGACCACTTCAATCATAATGGGAACATCCAACATTCTTCAGTCATAAAATGGATCTCTGACCACGTCAGTCATAGTGTGAACATCCAGTGTTCTTCAGTCATAGACTGGATCTCCAACCACTTCAGTCATAATATGAACATCCAGTGTTCTTCAGTCATAGAATCACTCTCCAACCACTTCAGTCATAATGTGAACATCCAGCATTCTACAGTCATATAATGAATCTCTGACTACTTCAGTCATAGTGTAAACATTCAGTGTTCTTCAGTCACAGAATGGATCTCCAGCCACTTCAGTCATAGTGTGAACATCCAGCATTCTTCAGTCATAGAATGAATCGCTGACCACTTCAGTCATAGTGTAAACATTCAGTATTCTTCAGTCATAGAATGGATCTCCAACCACTTCAGTCATAATGTGAACATCCATCCTTCAGTGATACTGTGAGCATACATTTTTCTTGTATCATACTGTAAACATACACCCTTCTTCAATTATAGAGTGCACATCCATCTTCAGTCATACTGTGAACATTGATCATTCCTCACTCATAGTGTGAACATGCAATGCTCTTCAGTCATACTGTGAATATCTATCCTTCACTCATACTGTGAACAACAAACCTTCGTCAGTCATAGCATGAGTATTTTTTCTTCTTCTTCTTTCAAAGTTTGGGCATCCTTCCTTCTCCTTTCATACTGTGAGCATCCATACTTCTTGAATCAGTGTCAACACCAATCCATCATCAGACATAAGACCAATATCAATCTTACTTTGATCATCATCTGCAAGCTCTGAAGTAAGCTACTGGCCATTGAAGTACATTTGCATGGCTATTTCACCATGTAGGTGGGCTAGCTAGGTGATGAGGCTTACTCCTTTCTATATCTACCTTGTCCTATGTCCATGGAATACTTTGAAAGACAATTTCTTGCAATACTAAGGCTTTGATGCTGTTTATCCCTTTGATAGTCTGCCTTGTGTCAAAAGTTTTTAATGCTTGTCATATATATTTTGGAATTTCTTACCCCGACATATTTGCAAATATATGACTTCATTACGTTTATTTTTTACCTATTGTACTTTTTCTAGAATAACATGACAGGCGCCTCCTTTGTGCCTGCATCTGTGAAATTTGTATACATAAACAAGACATTACCATCTTTTGCTTTAGCCATATTAACCAGGCACATACTTTTCATTGTCTATTTCAAAGTATGTACTAATGCATCTGCCAAGCCTTGGTCACTGGGTGGTAGAGAACCGATGTAATCAAGTAAGGGTACTCAACACAGGCAGTACTGTGCAATACCAGACTTTCCAATACTCAACACAGGCAGTACTGTGCAATACCAGACTTTCCAATACTCAACACAGGCAGTACTGTGCAATACCAGACTTTCCAATACTCAACACAGGCAGTACTGTGCAATACCAGACTTTCCAATACTCAACACAGGCAGTACTGTGCAATACCAGACTTTCCAATACTCAACACAGGCAGTACTGTGCAATACCAGACTTTCCAATACTCAACACAGGCAGTACTGTGCAATACCAGACTTTCCAATACTCAACACAGGCAGTACTGTGCAATACCAGACTTTCCAATACTCAACACAGGCAGTACTGTGCAATACCAGACTTTCCAATACTCAACACAGGCAGTACTGTGCAATACCAGACTTTCCAATACTCAACACAGGCAGTACTGTGCAATACCAGACTTTCCAATACTCAACACAGGCAGTACTGTGCAATACAGACTTTCCAATACTCAACACAGGCAGTACTGTGCAATACCAGACTTTCCAATACTCAACACAGGCAGTACTGTGCAATACCAGACTTTCCAATACTCAACACAGGCAGTACTGTGCAATACCAGACTTTCCAGTGTCAAACACAGTTGGATGTGTGACTCATTTTCTCTGAAATATCTACTATTGCTCAATTTCACTCACCCTTTATGGTGTTACCATGCTTTATACCTTGGGCTATCTGTTTGCTAATAATTAAATTTTGAGTTTATCATAGCTGTATGCAATTTTTTTGTAGACTAATGCATTTGCCTCTTTTAAAATACCTGATATACAAACATACTTGTGGTGAAGAAATGAAATAAAACTGATACAAATTAAGCCTTATTTAAAATCTAACTTTAACTATACCCAAAGTTTCATAGTTAATTGCAGACATATGGAACAAGGCCAGGAATTGTCTGACAGCTCCTCAGCTAGAAAAACATTGTTGTCACCATATAAGTTTTCAACCATGTTCCTCTTTAAAAAAGTAAAAAATTATAGACTGGAGAGTATCCTGGATAGAGCTGTATTTGTTCACAGTATGAGTGAAGGATATATATATTTTGATACTATTTAATGCTGTTCTTAACATTTGTCTTAGAGCTTTTGAACGTTGTGGAATTATTTTTTCCTCTCATTCACATTACTTGCCTATACACATGATTTATGGTAGCTGTATGCTTGCTGTTTATTATATGCTGTTATCTGCCATTTTTCTGTATAGCTTGACTCTGTTTGCATTATGTTGTTTATTTTATCAACCTTTTTTTTTAAACCATTTCACTTTCTTATGATTATAACATAACAAGAATCGACAATGCATTGCTTTAAAATTTACATGCAATAATCTGCCCTAATCTGGGCAACATAATTGTAGGTGTGCAAAAGTAAATGTAGCCTGGTCAACATGAGATTTTGAATTCTTTCCACAGTATGTAGTTTAATACATGAACCAGTTCTTCTCTGAGAAGGAAGTCATCAGCAAGTTAGGCCACTGTGAATTCAGATGTTTCAAGAATCCTTAGTGGGATTGCTTTTCCTTCTGTATTAATTCCATGATGAAATGATAATTTAGACTGTCTTGTCTGGTTTAGCCAAATCTATAAATTGTTATTTAATAGGTATAAAGGGAATTTCCAAATGGAAGCTATAACTCATTACATTCAACTGATGCCTCCAATTGCATCTGCAGTTAACTCCTACTGACACCTCTAGGTGTCAAATATTGCTTGTTCATATTTGTATCAATAATTTGAAAACCATGCTATGTACAATATTTTAAAAGATTTCTTCTTAAAGCTTACATAATGGCAATCTCAACTGCATTAATATTTGACCTCTGTCTAGTGCATGTAAATAGATATTAACTGCTGTTTTTACGATATAGATTTATATACATATAACTCACATTTTTCTAAACATCTCACAACCAAGTAACACAGACATAACTCCTTAGCATCATATGAAAGCATTCAGCTAGATGAATAAAATGCTTCTGATGGTATATGTACAACTTGAGTGGCTATTGAGATATTGCAAGTTGTGTTGTTTGCAAAATATTACAAATATAATCATTATTGTGTTTACTGTGACTTATAAAATGACCTAGAATGTAAGGAATAATGCCATTATAAAAACAGTTTATGCTGAATAGTTTGCCATTTATATTTCTTTCATAACCCTATGGTTCCAGAGATATGAACATTTGTTTGAAATGTGAAGACATCATTTGATTCTGTCAAAAGGTGTAGGCTCTGCCCATTGGAATTTACAGTGCAAACTTCCTGAGCTCCATTGCAGTGAATGCCATAAATGACCTTATCATTTCTGATGTTTCTACCCTATAAAATTAATGCCACCAAACATAATTGAAATGAAAAACACGATGAGGACAACAGTGCAGTACTAATTAGGGTTGGGGGCATAAATACCAAAAGGTGATAGACTAGGGGGGCATTCTCAGAATTTATGCAGTGTAGAGACATTGTCTCCAGTACATGTTAGATATTTAATTGAGACTGAAAGCTGTTTACAGATACTCAAAATAAAAATAATAGGAGATACCAGACCATGGCTGATAAAATCATCAGACAATACAATACATCATTTCCCCATTTCTTATATAAAGCTCCAACCAATCACAGCGTTTCCCTGTAAAAATCACTTCACTAGTGCATAGTAACTCTTTCATGCATAGAAACATTTACAACTAAAACTTATTCAAATAGCTGAATGAAAAACAGATTGTATAACTTCACATAGTTAAAAAACATGGTTAAAAACATAATGTATAAACAATTAACTATCTAATTTATGGTTTATTCAGCAAAGCAGGTTTAATACTGATTTTGTCATTAAATGGGCAAAGGTTTAAATGACAAAATCAGATGTATTGTATTGTCTGATGAAGCAGCTTTGACTGCGAAAGCACTCTTTTTACTTGGATTAAATTGTTTGATGATTTTATCAGCCATGGTTTGGTATCACCTATTCTTTTTATTTTGTGTTGTTGCTGTGTTGGGAGACCAGTTTACCTACACCACTTTACTTTTCTGCAGTGTTTACAGATACTGTTTGCAGGTGCCCAGTAACTTCTATGTTCATAGGTTCATGGGTTCATAGGTTGATACTAGGCTATTGGCCCTAGGGCCTGTACAAGCCTAGCCATAACAATTCCCTGGCTATTTCTTCCCACAATATTTATTTCCCTGGACCCCTGTCTAGAAGGGCGACTAACATGATCGCCGGGGTAAATTTCCTATCTTCCATCCAGTCGTCAAAGTTCCTTTAGAAGAGGGCCAAGGAGGCACTCTGCTTGACATGTATGGGCAGTCTATTCCAGAGTATGGGGAGTCTCTGGGTCAGGAACCTATCCCTCCAGCATGTTTTGCTCATTGTGATGACAAGGTTTAGGTCCCTGGAGTGTGTGACTCTGATGGATTGGGATTTCTTTAAGTGTAGCATGTTCAACAGCTCTGGGTTTGACATGGCCTTGTATGTTAAGCAGAGATTGCCTCTGAGTAGATGATATGTGACAGAGTATAGCAGGAGTTTTTTTAGTCAGTCAGCATAGGGCATCTACTTTAGGCCTGTGATTCTTTTAGTGAGGTGTTTCTGCGGCCTTTCCAGTTGTTGCAGATGTTTTGTGAGGTACATACCAAATGGGGTGTTGTATTCTATGATGGGTCTTATGAGGAATGAGTACACTGGGAGAATGACCTCCTTTTTTCTGGATGAAAAGCCCTTAGTAATGAGATGTGCAACATAGAAGGATTTCCTGACTGTTGTGGCGATCTGGTTATTGAAGGTGAGACCACTGTCCACCTGTGTTCCTAAGTCTTTTATCATACTTGCAGTGTTTAGTATACTGCCACATATGTGGTAATTCATGGGTACATGGTTTTTCCCAAAGGGGATAACTATACACTTCTTGGCATTGAGCTTGAGCCCATGGCTCTGGCACCAAGCATTTGTTTCTGTAGGGCCCTTTTGTAGAATATCCACATCATTTGGGGATTCAGTAATGGCTCTCAGTTTGCAGTCATCTGCGAACTTTGTTAGCCAGAGTCCATTAGTGTTGACCTGTACTTCAGAGAAGTAGATGCCAAACAAGAGCAGTCCCAGGACTGAACCCTGAGGTACTCCACTTGTCACTTGTCTGGAGCTGGATTTGTAGTTGGCTACTTTTACAGTGTGGGTTCTGTCAGTAAGCCAGTTGGTAACCCATCAAGTGAGGTAGGAATTTATGCCCAGCTTAGTAAGTTTATTTATGATTCCAGAGTGGGGAATAGTGTTGAAGGCCTTGGTGAGGTCCAAATAGGCTGTGTGGACCGCCTTACCCTCATCCACCACTCTGAAGATTGATTCGAGGAAGTCAATCAGGTTCAGGAGACACGATCGGCCCTTCACGATCCCAAACTGGGTAGGGTCTAGTGTTTGAAGGTTGACAATGTCTTTGTTTATAAGTTCCATGATAATACATTCCATAGCCTTGCAGATCAGGCTTGTCAGACTGATGGGATGGTAGTTCCCAGGATCCAAGGTGGATCCACGCTTGTGGAGTGGGATAACTGTAGCTGTATGGCACTCAGTGGGCATGAAGACTGAGGTGAGGCTATGATTAAACATGATTCTTAGGTGAAGTGCCAGTTCATTTTGTAGTTCATCTACTACACAGCCCAGGATGTCATCTGGTCCAATGGATGCTGTTTTCTTAGCTTTGGAGAGTGTGTTTTTTACCTGTGTGGCTGTGATTACTGGAATTTGGCAACCTTTCAGTATTGAGATGGGCACTTTAGGGGGTGAGAGGGGGGTGAAGTTGGCACTGAAGCAATTTGCTAGGATATTGGCAATGTCCTTGGGATCAGTATATTTAATGCCATTCTGTTGTAGCACAGAGCAGATCTGAGCATTGCCATTTAGATTCTTGACATAGCTATAGAATGCTTTGTGGTTGTCTTTGGAATCTTTGGCAATTTTATTTTCGTAACTAGCTTTGGAGGATTTTATGAGAGATCTCAGCTTCTTACTGAGGCTGGTAAGGGAGTTTTTTGCATCCTGGGATTTTCCTCTTTTCTGCAACAGTTTCTTCCTTCTGCTGTGTAGTTTGTTTATGAGAGGGGACCACAAGGTTGGCTTCCAATTTTTAGAGGAGAGCATATTTGTTCTATTTGGGAATGGCAGGATTCATGCACGAGTGGATGTGCTCATACAGTGCTTTAGTGTATGATTCGGCAGTCAGACTTTTAGTTCCCATCTGCATGGGTGTCATGAAGTTTGTTACTTCTGACTTGAGTAGAATGAAATTGGCCTTGAAGAAGTTTTTACGGATGTTTCCTGACTGGGAGGTGGGGGTAGGATGTGGATGTCAAAGGTGGTTAGCTTATGGTCAGACCTAACCAACGAGGGGATGACCACTGGTGTGGAGCATCGATTTGCCATGTTGGTAATGACCAGGTCCAAGACACTGGAGCCCCTAGTGGGACTATGGATTAGTTGATTCAGGGTGTTGGAATTTATGAATTCCAAGAACCGTTGGGAAGAGGTGTTGGTACATGAATAGTTTTCTCAGTTAATGGCAGGGTAGTTGAAATCACCCAATATTAGGGTGTTTGTTTGTATCTTAATATTTTACAGTATGTTTAGAAAGGTGTAGTGAGAATCTTGGGGCATGGTGGGGGATCTGTAGCAAGCTACAACTTGGATTGCAGTCTTACCAAGTGTTAGTTGCACCTGGAGAGTTTTGGATGCATTGTGTTGGGCAACTAGCCTGGAGGTGTGAATATCCTTGGTGAATATGGACACTCCTCCATCTTTAGTGTTTCAGTCCTGGTTTGGTGGCCAATAAGTGTGGTAAGAGTTGAGCCTGATACTGCAAGGGTGCTCCCTGGAGCCTTGAAACAGGTCTCAGTTACTGCACAGATATCAATGTTCTCCATTTTAAGAGTTCCTCGAGAGAGTGCATTTTGAGGTTTAGACTTCTAGCATTGAGTAGCATTACCTTCAGATTTTGCATACTTCTACCTGTTACAGTGATGGTTTTGTCCTTTGAGCCTTGCCTAAAAAAGGTACTATAGGGGTAGCAAGAGCCTTAGCCAGTAACCTGAATCTGGCAAAGCATCATGGTTTTTCGATCATGTCATCCGAGGCAGAAAGATACTGGATCCCCTTTGAATGACACCATAAGCTTAGCCAATTGTTGAATTCAATCATTTTGTCCTTATACTATGGTATCATTCTGGTCGAAGGCAGGATGCTACTCTGGGCTAGGGTCATACCTGCCTGGGTCACATGATCTGAGAGCTCTTCCATGTCTCTTTTCATTCAGCCCAGGGAGGTACGTCTCAAGTCATTCCCTCCAACATGGACAATGACAGAGTTGTATTTGTAGCTGTTGTGGAGTGACTTGAGTGCATGTGTTATATGGTGGATCCTGGCACCCGACAGGCAGCTGACTGTAGTTTTCTCCTTGTTCAGCCTGGTGAGGGGGACATCAGTGTACCTGACTATAGAGTCACCTATGACTAAAGTGTTGGGTACGTTGTCTTGCCTTAGGGGCTGTTGCTGGGTGGCACACTGGTGTTGTGAGCTATGTGATACTTTGGTTTTGATTGGTGTTTGTTTGTATTTCAGCTTCAAAGGTCCTTGCTGCTTGGGCAGGTTAATGTTAAGGGCCTCTGCATATGTGTGTTTAGTGCTGCTATGTGTGGGTGTTGGTGGTGAGAGTTTTGAAGGGCAATGTGTTGCTTGAGGTGTAGTGCGGGTGTTAACCCTCTCCTCCTGATTGTCTAGCACAATCTTGGCTGGAGATAGCTTTGCTTCCAGTTTGGCTATGTAAGTGCATCTCTCACAGGTTGTAGTGTTGGGTGGTAAGAGGACAGGGTTGTCTGTGTACATGAGGAAATTGCTGCATTGCCCCAGTATGCCCAGATTCACCAGGTGGACAGGAGAAATCACTGGAAGCTGACCCTTGGACATGCCTGGTTATGTGTTTTTTTCCCCCTTATCTTGGCAAGGTACTTTGCAATTATAGGCTGTTTGGTGCCTACGTTAATTTCTCCTTATCAACAAGGAGAGTTGAGTGCTTGTATCAGTTTAAGGCTTCCTAGTGCTTTCCAGCAGGTTTTAGAGCAAGTGCTAGTCACAGGGACTCCAACCAGAAAGAGTGAGGAATCAATGCACTATGCGCCTACTCTCACCAGGATCAGAATATAAGCACAGATTCCAAGTTGTCACATATAAAGAAGTTATTAAGCTTTCTGGTGATCAGCAGTCTCCAGGAAATAATGGAACTGCACTCCTTCTCTCACCAGGAGAAAACAGAAGCACTAATCCCAACATGACTACTGAGAGGGAGAATGTGGGCTCTCCAATAACTGGTGGTCTTGCAATAGTTGCTTAAAGGTAAGATGAAAAAATGGTTTATCCTAAGCACTGCAGTGTGCACTAGAGGAATTAGATGTTAAAGTAGGTAACTTAAGTTTTACCTTTCTAAAAAGTTAAGTTTTAGTGGAGAGTCACTATTTTCAAAACAGCAAGATAGATTGAAAGGGGTGGTCACTTTTGTATTCTGGTACTATGGAATACAGTAGGATGGCCAATAAATGCAAATAGTTGAAGGGGAGTGATTTCACAAAATGATAATGTTGTGCTTACTCACACAAGCCAGTAAAAACAGAGATGAAATGAGATATATGGTCAAATTAACTTAAGGGGCAGGCAACTAGAAAGACAGTGGTGTTTAAGAACACAACAGTAACTAGGTGGGAAGGTGGGAAAAATTATTTCTGCCTGACTCAGCAGAGACAAAGCTGTGGTCTCTTTTCAAGTTTTACAATGCAGTTAAAAGCAGACTACAGTGATTTTGAAGATGTTGGAGTATTTTGTAAGCTTAGATAACATTTACAGCAGTGCATCCTCCTCCACATTTAGTCTGTCATCCCCTAACTCTTTAACAACGTCTCTCACTCACTTGCTAGTTTCCATAGGTTTAAGTACTAGGCTAGTTGCCCTTACAGGCCATTTTAAGCCTAGCTAAATTCCTTTTCAAAGGTGAGAAACAAACCCTGTAACTTGTGACTGTGAGGTAAATACCTCAACCATTATACCAACCCCCTCCCCTAGGGTATGCACAGTATAGCCTAGTTACTTCTAAAAATAATTATACACAAAGCAGATCATGAAACCTCCATGTGGTCAGTCTTTCCCAGTTCATTTGTTAATTTGGCTTTCAAAGCAACACAAGGAGCATTAATCCTTTCCTTCAGATATGCCCTTGATACTAAGTATATCAGCCTCAGGTCATTTCTTAAGGAGCCGTTTGCAGTACCCAATGACTCTTAATTTAGCTAATGGAAACCACTACCCTCTGTCAGTCCTCTGTATTGCATATGACCCCAGAGGATACTGTTCCTCTCTCATTTAGAGTTCTTCAGTGGAGTACCCTCCTCTCATAAATAGGGATAGTTCCCATAAAAGTATGGCTGATTCCCACACCTCGCTGGGCTCACTATTTCATATTGCCTCCTGCGCTGGAGCTCACTATTTCATATTGCTTCCTGCGCTGGAGCTCACTATTTCATATTGCCTCCTGCGATGGAGCTCACTATTTCATATTGCCTCCTGCGCTGGAGCTCACTATTTCATTTTGCTTACTGATCTCCTGATAACCAGATGAGTAGTTCTAGGTAGGTTGTCTGCTTCACATTTAAATAGATATCTCAAGGCAAAAGCCTGAATGTACAAGTTTCAGTGTGGCAATCCCCACCTTCCTGAAGAGTGGCCATTGAAACAACATATGCAGATACCTTCCTTTTTTTTGCATGCCATACAAAAAGAGTGATCGTTTTTATTATCTTGATGACTGACCTATTTCCTGGTAGAATTGTGATGTGCCTAAAATCATAAAATGTCAAGGGTGCATATTTTACAATGGCAAATCTGTCCATTATAAACAACCTTCTTCAGATCTGACTTCTTAAATATACTTTTTCCCAAATGCATTTAAAATTCTTCCACTGACTGTGGGTTGTGATGGAGGGAGATGGGTATTTTAAGAAGGTTTGCACCACACATAGGCAGTTGACAAAACTCCTTTCTTTAAAGCCAGGCAACAGTCATTCATTGGTAATATTTCAGTTTTTAAATTGTTTACATTAAGCCCTGACAGGTCTGTAAATGTAGTCAAAATATGCTCCATAATGAGAAGATCCTGTCTTGGGGTACTTGTAAGAATTGAACAGTCATCTATGAAAAACTGCATTATAAATTCTTGCTCATAAGGCATAAACAGATTGGAAGTTGACACCCTATAGCATCATATTTAGGGACATTATAGTCATGATAAAAGGTGAATGGAATGGGATCTTCACTTTGAGGTGTATATTGCTTAGGGGATATGAGACAAAAGAGAAAAATCTGGCAAGAGTCTTACAGGAGGAGCATTATTAAAAGCCTGCACTGCACACATCTACACCTCCAGGAAGGTCATTCTTTCTATGATGTCTCCCAAATTAGTTATTTATATATTTATGTATGTATGTATGTATGTATGTATGTATTTATTTATTTATTTATTCCGCTTTGTTAACCAGGTAGGTAAACTCATCTGAGGGCCCTTTTCAACCATGAGCTGGGATGGAGCTCGAAGAAGCAAGTAAACACACAGAGGCAATATATGATACAATATAATAGTGCAATATATACAGAGAAGCCTTAATAATTTGAAAATTGAGAACAACATATAGACACTGACTAACAAACATAGATTAGTACAATCTATGAACACAATTAAGACTTTTCATGAGAAACCTTGTAGAGTTCTACAGGAAATTAATACAAAAATCCTGAGAATGTATACACACACAAAAATCACACATATATATATATTTATCTATATCTATATCTATATCTATATCTATAGCTATATCTATCTATATTTATATCTATATCTAATATTTCTGTTTATCTATCTATGGTTACCATTAGTTCAGTCGATCATGGCTAAAACTGAACTGTGTATGGTCGACCCACTTTTGTCAACAATATATGTGGTAGGCCCCCCCCAGGCCTGTGCAATCTTAAGAGTTAGTATAAGTAATTATCAGGAGTTGCAGGGAGTACAAGAGCCTTACCCCTGCAGGAGCACTTTTTTTTTTTTAAATATAACATATTCTGAAGTGTAACCACAGTGCATGCGCAGACGTGTAGACATTCATGTTTTGATGTTATTTGATCAATGTTAAGCACATCGACATAATGTCGATGTGATGACTATCAGAATGTGTGTGTATAACAGCTAGATAAAGCCATCCAGAAAATATAGAAATATAGAGCATATCAGCACACAGAAGTAAAGTGAGGGGAAATAAGAGGGGACGTGCAAGAGGGGAAGAAGAAGAAATATGGGAAATATAGGAGTGTTAGTGTGTCACGTTGGTATGCAGGGTAGAAAGGACAGGTATAAGAAAAGTGAAGGAGATTGAGGGGAGATATTAATAGGTAAATTTAGGGTTACAAGGACTAGGCAGTTGTGGGTTAGTGTTAAGAATAAGGTATTGCAAAGAAGGAGAAGGTAGATTATGTTGTCTGGGTCTACTCAAAAGTTCAGCTATTTTAGCTTAAATTATATAATACATTTTAACCTATATCTCAATGACAGTGTCAAAGAATCTATATCACATCTTAGCTCACGGAGAAAGATATTGCAGTTTGCAGGTTAAGTTTATTGTAACACTTTTCAATTGTGTTTTTCAACTGAACACTTTGTTGAGTGGTCCAACCTTCAGAGGAGTGATTGAAATTTTTGCAGTGAGTTTGTTGAATAAAGTGAAGCAAAGCTTGAGTTGAAGAGTTTGATAATTAAAACTATATAAGAAGAAGAAGATGGGTCTAACTAAGCCTGTTTGCTCTTTCCAGTGAAAAACAACTGTGTTTGTTGAAATAAGATAGATTAATAAAGCAACACATTTTATTTAAAGTTGTTTGTAATAGATTACTGTTACAAAAGACTCCATGCTCTAATTCTGAGATGAGCACACCTTTCATCAGTGATGGTCTGGCTCCTGGTGTAAGATAGTCAGATACTGAGTAGCAGCTGTTCAGCTGGTTTAGTACTTGATGGTCTTGATGTGCTTGGTGAGGTGTCCTAAGGTCTCACAAAGGAGTCATATGCATCCTACTGAATTAAAAGGCTTTTCAAAATCTACTACAATAATCATGTATAGTCTGAAAAAGTTTTAATAATTTGTAGTTATGTTTTCATCTGCTTGTATAATGAGATATATCATTTTAAATCATCCACACAAAATAGATGAGCAGCCAGATTCAATAAACCCTACATGGTAGTGTGGTATTTTGGATTCATTAAGTGCAAACAAGGTAAATTACAGTAAAAGCAGCTGAACTATATGTTAATAAACAAATCCAAGATGGAGGAGCTATTCAATAAGATATAAAGTAACCGTGTAGACTTGGTGCTGGTTTGGTTTTCCCTGCAAATTCCAAAACATATTGGAATATAGCAGTGGAAAAGAGTCTATACAGAATGAATGTTAGGGACTGCTGTTGCTTTAATTCATATGTATGTGCAACCGACTGAAGATTATGCTGCTGCTGTTGCTAATAGACCACAGGCAAGAAGGAGAAGAGTTTTCAGACCACATTTAACTTGCCATAATCTGCATGACACAGAAATTATAGAGAGCTAGAGGGTAGAAAGAGACACACTACAGGAACTCTATGACCTCTGTCAACCTCAACACAGACCCAGAGCAAACCAAGGGAACTCATACCGATGGAAACAAAGGTTTGTGTAGCACTTAAAATGTTAGCTATAGAAACCTTTCAGAGGCCAACAGGGGACATGCTGGGGGTGTCACAGGCATAGCACCCAGGATCCTCCATCAGTTCCTGAATGCTATGCTCCAACATGCCAGCGACCACATATATTTTTCCTGTACTCCTGAGGGCAGGGCCACAGATTTGCAGGAGTTCTACCCTGTAGCACATTACCCTGAAGTAGTGGGTGACAAAGATTGTACACATATAGACATTAAGGCACGACTTGGGGAACAGGGAAGGCTCTACATAAATAGAAAGGGCTTCCACTCTGTTAACTGCCAAGTCATGTGATATGCCAAGGGAGTCATTTTGAACATGTGTACTGGCAACCCAGAGAGTTACCATGACTCACATATCTGGCATACCTCCTAACCATATCATATGTTCACTGGGGGGATACCCCACAGGTTTATTTATTGTGGGATTCAGGTTATGCACTGGAACTATGGCTGAGACGCCAATCAGAAATACACACACATACACCCACTAAAGAATGCCATAATGAGTCACACGCTCAAACCAGAAATATCATAGAGTGGGTGTTTGGGCTGCTGAAATCAGGGTTCCCATGCCTAGATACATCTGGGGAAGCCCTGCAGTACAATCCACATACATGTACTGAAATATTCTTCGTATCTGCCATGCTACCCAACATCATCCTGAGAAAGCAGCTTCAGCAGTATCAGCAAGGGGAAGGGGCACACATTCCATGACCATCAGCAAGGTCACCAAAGCCACAAGTGGGTGAGGAGTCAGAAGGGGAACCAGAAGCTGTTGTGGGTGTAGGCAGACATAGGCATGCTCAATATGCCCTCAAATTAGCTAAGAGGCAATGCATAGCACACTCACTCACCAGCTAAGGGGCTATAACCTTCCTCTTATGCACATACATGAAGTAAAATTGATGCTAGGCTCACAACCTTTACCTCCCCATGTAATGGCTGTGCACTGCTAGCATCAGATAGAGTCGTGGTAGCTAAACTGACTAAACCTGTTGCAACTGCTGGATATAAAAGGTAAGTATTGAACTTGGAGTGTATTGTGTAATAATAGGAATGAATGGCATATCCTTGCATGTTGTTACTTGATAATTTATGCAAGTAAAAAGTGGGTGATTTGTACGAAATGACTTTTGATAGCAGAGACTTGTGTCACTATATGTTTCTTGTATCAAGTAGCAGACTTCAGGCATCAAAGATTCATACAGTCATACCTTTCAAAAGTACTGATGGTCACCAAATGTCCTCAGTTTAGCACCATACATCTGTACTGGAAAATCATTAAGGAGAGAAGTTAGAAAGTAATGAGATGCATTTCATTTTCAGACTTCACAACCCACACAAGATCATTAACAATACTGATGCAAAAATGTTTGATTCTATCAACTGTCTAACTTTCTAAGACCAAAATATGTCAAAGGTACAATTAGCAAAATAACAACACAAATGCAGATATACTAGCCACTAATTCAGCTATGCATCCTGAGCATCAGACACAAATGTTATGTATCCCTGAATCCAGCATATAGAAAACAATATGGCACTGTTATCATCACTTGCATAGTGTGTTGTGTGCAGGGCGCAGGAAGCCTAAGCTGACACAAAAGGTCAGTGAGTGTGTGTGTGTGTGTGTGTGTGTGTGTGTGTGTGTGTGTGTGTGTGTGTGTGTGTGTGTGTGTGTGTGTGTGTGTGTAAGAAATCGAAGCAGGCAGACATCTGGATAAAATAAGAAATGGCCAGTAAGACAAAATGATCTTTAAGCTTCATGGTTGAACCATGTAACTGTTGTGTGTGTGTCTGAATGGGGCCTCTAGGTGAAATTGCTGTGGGCATGTCTGCATGAACAAGCTCTGTGCTAGCTCTATAGCTTGGTATGTTGGACAGGTATGAGCTGTGCATGGTAGAGGTGGCAATTCAATGTTGCCATATCTGACCATGAGAACTGTAAATGCCAAGAGTTTCAGTGGCACATCCATGCCCATGGTCAAATGCACTGCTGCTACCTGAACATGACTGATGTCTGCTGGATGAGGTCCCATCATGAGGATGCTCAGGACCACAACCCCATGGCCTTGCACTTCTGGGTGTGGACACCTCAACCACTGATGGAGCAATGGAAGTAATACCACTATGGAAGCATGATCAGATGCTGCCATGCTGGCTGACTGCAGATGATGTACCTGACCTACACCTATGAGAATGCTATCCCCCACCAAGCAGATATACCATCACAGACAGTGCCTGTTCCAACATGTCATTCATTTGATCCATTGAATCAGCAACATGGTGGAGGCAATCACACATGACAGCCTGTGCCACTTCTAAAACCCTACACATTTCTCTGATGGGACCTATTGGAATGTGCCTACACCTTCATGATGGCCCTAAACATATGTTGAGTGGCACAGGACAATACACCTGGATCAGGTCGAGGATGGACAGTAAGCCTCATCCAAGCAACCTTAATAACCCTTCTACTTGGCACTTCACCCACACTTTGGTAATGGCCAGACTCAACAGGCACTGAAGCCACAGTAATCACACTTCCCTGATCAAGTGTCTCACCCTTCACCTGTCCAATATCTGAGGGCTCACTGGAATGGGTTGGCGTAGGCCTACTGGCTGTGTCTAATGGAATTGCAGGGATGGCTGAATGTCAACCTGAGTGTCAGATTCAACCTCTGCACCCACTGACAGTGACTCTGTTTAGCTACCATCATTATCAGCATCTGCCAAGACCATGACATTAGGTGGTAAGAGTCTTACATTTCCACTGCCAGGATCACCTGTGATAATAAGCAACAAAAGCAGGAAGGAAATTAATAGCTACACTACTATAGTCAAATGAATGCTAACAAATAAACACTACAGCAATACACACAACAGACCTGACAGCCACATCACACATATGGATAAAATAATATATTTCTTTGAACTACTCATCACTACTGACAAAAAACATATTTGGCTTAACATATGCAGTTGCTGGTAAGCTTCCCACAGAAAATGGTTCTGGAAGAAGTTCAGCAAAAGTTAAGGACAACAGCATCACAATTAACAGTAACACAGGTGTTAAAACTTTTTTCCCTTTATATGATCATTAATGATACTTTTAAGACGAACTTGATTGAAAAGTCCAACCAAAGCTCATGTGTAATCAATCAGAATGTGTTGTTAACTGAATCAATCAACAACTCCCCCATCAAACAAATGTTTTGCTGAACAGAACTTAAGTATTGCTGCCAGTATTTTACTATATAAGGATATTTAACAACTGAGATACATAAGTTTACCTGGAAGCTCCTCCTGGGACATACTTGTCATCCCTAAAACAGTAGCACCAATGTCAATGACATGTAATTCTGCACTTTCCTGTGAGCGTCTGGATCCCTGACAGTGGACAGGAACTATTCACTTGATGCTAGTGGTGGCTCTTTAGCAGGCCTCCTGATACCCGTCTGATCACAGGCTACTGTAGCTGCTGTCCTCTGTGAAAATGAAATCATGTCAGTGGCCCTATGGTACACCTGATCATATGTCTTGCTGTGGCTGCTTACTGCATTCACATCAGCAACTACCTGCTGCCAAATTTGCATTCTGCCTGATATATTTCTGCATCCCCTCTCAAGCAGAAAGACACCATGTCACCTAAACGTTTTCCATAATGACCTGGTTCTCAGGGTCATTGAAGGGTTTTTTGGGGTGATTGAGACACCTGGATGCCATACTCCTAGGTGACCTAAAACACAACTGAAGGATAATGCACATAAGTATCACATAACTAAAAGTCCTGTTTCCAGATAACACATACAAGCTAGCATTTTAGTATTATCCACTGGAGAAACATAAAACAGTCAAGATATTGAAATATAAAAAAAAAAACAGGAATTGTATGGTTGTAGAATATTACATTCACACACAAAGCAAGGCTGGATACAAAACAAGGAGAGCAACAAAAGCAACATATCCTTTTTTGTGCCAAAACAGAAATGGAAGTTTGCTTCCCCACCACCAAAAGAACAGGCAAATGACACATTTTGCTAACAAACGATCAGTGAAATTCTAAAAGTGCTATCAAATATACTGTCCTTGAAACGTGTACACATTTACCAAAGAACATTCCATTTTATGAAATTGCCAATAATATCTACCTGTTGTCAGCACTCCCCTACAGGTGTGTATGGGCCATCCTAGAAGGCTAAACTCCCTGTGTCATTCACAGTATAGGGCATGTACATTTCAAGGAAATAAGAATAGAAGATTGTAAACAGAAAAACAGTTGTTACTTTAGCACTTGTGATGACACTCAATAAGGTTGTGAATCTGAGAAAGTAAAATGCCCTGACAAGCATGCCTATGCCATCAGTACACTTCTAAGAAATGCATACAGATAAAAGTAGAATTTGCTAATGCGTATATATATATATATATATATATATATATATATATATATATATATATATATATATATATATATAAACAGTTTTTTCTTGCTGACATTTCAACATATCCAGTATATAGCTAAAAAATGCAAAGATACCTTATCAAGATCAGTAGTCTTCTGGGCAGATAAATCCTAAAGTGATATCTTCTTGTGATTTATCCACTTAAACAAGTCTCTTCACCTTCATGTTCCCTAGCTAAATGGTTCTATTTTTATAGCGTAGATTCAGGGCTGTGAGCATGGTGAAGATGCAAAGGAGGTGTGAACTCATTAGAATTGCTGAATCAAAATACTTGACTCTGTAACAGGTGTAAACATAGTGCAGACACTCCATTAGTGTTTTTTTTAATGGATTGCAACTATAAATGATTACTGGTAGAGAAAAAAAACACAACAGCAATTCAGACTCCCCTACCTCCAGTGGATGCGTCAGCCAGTTAAGACTTACAAAGTGTAGAAGTAATTGTATCAAGATTTGAAATCTAAGTAAGCAGCACACAATTCACATTTTCTGTTCAGTAACATCTAACCTCCCATTCATTTGTTGACAACCGTATATTATTGCCATTTAATATTCTCACACATTTTAAGGACAATGACACAGAATGTCTTAAAGACTGCATGTCTCAGATTTCTGCTGAAATAAAACAAGAATAAGCAATAAATGGAGAGACAAGGCAGAGCTGCATTTTTGCAAGCAATATTCATAAATGGTTGTGTGATCCCTCAGTACACTACATCTGAAATTAATACATGTACAAAACCTATCATATGGCTTGTTAGCTCTGTGGATGGTGTTGCATTATGTTGTATGCATTCAGTTCCCTGCTGTAAAGCTGTTGGTGTGGCAAAGAGGCATAAGACACCCTTTTTGTGTTCTGAAGGTTTATTGGAGTGAGAGTTCAGATCTTGACCCGTGTAAAAATATTTCATGTGTACCAACAAACATTTTGTAGTATTTATTTCATAGATTGCTTTTCTTCATTTCAACTAGTCCCCCCTCTTTTTAATTTGCAGTGTTTAAGTGGTGCTCCACTTAGCGCAAACAAGGGAATGGAGAAACAATGAATGTCAGGTTTAGCTTTGCTTATCTTGTTTGCATGGTGCTTAACAATGCACAAACCCAGACTAGTGGCTCACACAGGAAGCAGACAGAATACCTGCAAGCAGGTTGTCTGTAAAAGTGTAAAAGTCAAAAAGGATTCATTGTTGCAATTTTTGCTTTCCATCTTGCAATGCACTAAGCAACATTGCACTGTGGTTAGCAAGGTTCCCCAACACCTGCAGCCATCCAACACCTGCAGACAGTCAATAATTAAAAATGGATACATTACAATCATTCTTTTGGGCATTGCACAAACACGCTAAGCTGCATTGCTTGCCAGATAACACACAGAACATAATGACTAGGAAATTATGAAATGGTCATATAACTACTCCTGTGACAGCAGATGTAAGTGTAGGGCTGTAATACAGATGGTCCTGGGTTCTAATACAGGGATTGTAACAAATTTTTAAAGTTGTGACACTCCAGTTTAAAACAATGAACAGAAAAATATAGAAATGTTATTTCAACATTCTTGTGGCACTAGGTGTAAGCCTAGGGCTGCCATTCACATGGTCCTGGGTTCTAATACAGGATGTTCCAGACATTTTTACTGTTGTTGCATTTTCCCTTATATTTAATATCACTTATAACACTTTAGATAGTGGAGCTTATATGAATTATATGTATGAGAGATAAGACACACATTGTATTTTCAGATGAATGACTGAGGATATACTGTCGACTATATTTCTGCTAGTATAATTCAACTATCTGGACATGGATGGCCTTCATACTTAAATAAGACACATACACAACTGAATGTATATACAAGAACCTTGTCAGGTCCCACACATACTAGGTTAACACCTCAAACTGTCAGCTGTATTTATGAATGATTCATGACTATGTCTGAGTAGCAGTTCTTCTGTGGCAAAAATAGAAAATCACCACTGTGTAAGAAAATATTTTATCTTTTATGCATTGAATATCACACTTTAAAAATCAATTTTATCAGTGTAGAAAGCCAAAACAAAAATGTGTAAGGTCCTGAAATGTATGCCCCACAGTGCACATCTGCAAAGTTAACTCACCTGTTACTTTCTAATTTTAAACATTTATTTCCAAGCTACAGCAAAACATCCCTCAAACTACTGTCAAGTGTCAGATTAACCTTCCAGTTTAAAAAAAAAACTGCTTTCTCCCTGCTTGGCACTTTTGGTGTCCACTTAACATTGTGCAAATATGGTTGTCATACTTTTTCAGGTTTGGGTACTACCCGTAAATGTGATAACAGAAATTGGTGAGAAATCATTAGCTGCCATTGTTCTACATTTGATATTAGACATGTCTGGCATTACAGGGGAAGGTGCCCAGTTTAGGGAGCAGAGGTGGGGTGTTCAGGAGTCAAGGTATGTATGGGACTCCTGGCAAAGCAGCACAGACAAAGGCTCCTGCAGGGGGAACTATTGTGGCTCTCAGTACACGTCTGAGGCTTGGAGTAGTTTAGCTAAGATTGTATCCAGTGTGACTGGCAAACCACACACTGGAGAATAGTATAGACACCACTTCAATAACCTAAGGTGCAACAGGGATACTCTCAATCAGTGACTGACTGAACTTCAAACTGGTGGCACCCTATAGTTGTGTAAATATGCTAATAAAGAGAATTAATACATCTAAAGCTAAATATAGGCAAGACTAGTATGCATAATGCTCTTATGCTTTTTTCTTTGCTTCTCACAGCTAATGCTGACATAGAGTTGAATTGTCAGGCTTATGCTAAATGTGTGGAGAGACTGAAGGAAGCAAGTAGTATGTATGCAACGCAATAGTATTATTACAGGTTTAAAAGTTAATGACAGTTTTTTTGGTATTCTATACAGTAGTAATAAAGTGAGCATGTATATCCTAACTCTAAAAGAAAGTATGCATGCATACATCTGTAGCACAAACCAACTGTAGGAGTCAAGTGTAAAACTGTAGTCAGAGGTTTTGGATTCAAATACCATTATACAATACTATATTTCCTTCATAATATTACATAAATTAAACTCTATACAAGTGGCATAAATGCCCTGTTGTTAACTGTAATCAGTATACTTGGACCAAGCATATGTGCAATATATGCAAATTGCAAGGATTACTTTAAGCAATATGTAGCTATAGTTTGTATTTAATAGGATGTATATTTAAATATAATAGCT
The DNA here is from genome assembly GCF_019279795.1 of Protopterus annectens. Lineage (NCBI taxonomy): Eukaryota > Metazoa > Chordata > Ceratodontiformes > Protopteridae > Protopterus > Protopterus annectens. Next base: position 1,427,806,287 of record NC_056732.1, on the reverse strand, counting down.
CAGATAAAATAGATGTATAATTCTTATAGTCCATTGTATGTCACATATGATGTTATTAATTGTATATCCTTTTTCTCTTATACCAAACTTTATCTCTTTCTTTTATTTTCTATTATGTGTCATCAAAATGTCTCCATGTTATCCATCTTTAACAGATCACTAAATGCTTCACAGCACAGTGAGGTAGGCCAGCTCCCGTGGTTCAGCCTGCCCCTGTTTCACTGGCTCCAGCACCAATAAGCAGCATATCTGGGACTCAACCTGGTAGCATGTCCTTGGCTGCTCATTCACTACCTGTGCCCTCAGGTAGTACTGGCCCGGCAGCTGGTGCAGTGGTACCCTCCATGAGCAGTGGCAGAGGTGAAGATTTCATTACCTGTCAGAAGATGGCAGGGTTAGTGCATAGGGTCATGCACCTCAACATTGATGTATGCCTACACCAGATGGAGAGGCTGGTCTCTCTCACGGTATATAGGAAAAGAAGATGTGAAGTACTCCAGAACTCAGAGGAGTAAGGGGACAGTGATGATAGTCCTGTGGGTGAAGACTAGACTCACTGTCTCCATGGTTGGCAAGGATGAGATTGTGTTGTGCCCTCCCTCACCCCAATTTTGGTGTTCCCCAACCTTTTGAGTCCTTCACCATCCCGGTGTCTTGTCTTGTTTGTTTGCATTTGCTTCCTCACCTGCCCAACTTAACTGACCCAGAAATACCAACATCCCTTACCAAGCATTCCTCTCTTACTGAATTAAAAAAAATGGGCACCTGTCCCACTAAACAAAATTGTCCCAAACATAGCTCTCCATTTCACACACATGTCTTCTTGACACATTTGATTTGGTCCAATTGGCTATACAACATGACTATGTTGTTGTCACTCCACTTTGTGAAGGTGGCAGTCCAAATTCAGCTAATATTCTATACATATTTTCAGTTTATACTGTTAAAGAAATGGATAGCTATGGTTCTATCTGACCACCCTCCTGCTCATTCCTGTATTTATTTCCCTTTGGTCTTCCCCCTGCTTGTTCCCTATAGCTTTACTTTCTTGTCTACCCATTTTGACACATATAATGTGGTGAAAAAATAGAATCATACACAGCACACATACGCATCAAAAAAGCAATGGATCCCTTCACTTTTTTCCTGTATGTTTGTGTGGAGTCTGGCATCACACACCAATACCAAACCATGGAGATTGGCTCTACAGTGTTACAGTTACCTCTGAGCAATGTTGCTTAATGCCGTTGTGCAAGGTCAACACACAGTAACACATGCTAAATGTACTATAAAGAATAATGTCATTGCATTATCACTGTTTATTTAAAAGTATTCGATATACCTCAATTTGAACCCAGTATCTTCTGGGCTCAAAAATAAATGTGTCATGCATTTACACCTGCTGCTACAGATTCAGCTAAGTAGCAGGTGTGTTTCATGCACTCAGTACTAATTCTCATATTTTTAGAAACAAGCCCCAAATTTGCACACTGCTTAACTATGTGCAAACAGGGAAAGTAGCAGAAATATGTTTCTCGCAAGTACAAACACTTTGCCTGCAACTGAGCAAAACCCATTGCTAACTGCTGCACTATGCAAAGTCAATATCAGCATGTATTAGCATTGTTTATTGTCCATTTATTCTTTTTGCCATGTTTTGCCATGAACGTACATGTGGAAACATAACATAATGAAGGCCCTATCTAAGAATATGTCAGATATTTACAATGCAGACATATGTTACCTCCCCCATGCACTGCAACCTTGGCCTCTCAGTACTTGTTGACAAATATGTCAACTACACTACATAAATTAATATCAAAAGTTGTATGATATACCATGCACATTAATCTGGTAACATGCAGAATTAAAACTATCTTCACAGCTGAACATGTCTACACATCCATTTCATGCAGTTCTCCCAACATAGTCTCTCCAACCATCAGTGCTTATGTCATTAACTATAAGTTGTCCTGCAGACTTGTAAAAGTTAGACTTGTGCCATGGTGCTTGCAAAATGTACTAAGCTCTGTAGTCAGTGTACCTAGATAGGTAAGGGGTTCTGATCCCACTGCAGTCAATGTGTGTGTGTGTGTGTGTGTGTGTGTGTGTGTGTGTGTGTGTGTGTGTGTGTGTGTGTATGTGTGTATCGCTGTCTGTCTAACTAGAAGATCATTACTTTGCATCCTACAGTTACCACTCCAGTTCCATGGATTGACAGTATTTTGACACTTGCACATGCCTACACATCCATTTCATACAGGCCTCCCAACATCTTCTCTCCAACATCCAATGCTGATGACATCCACTATAAGTTGTCCTGCAGCCTTGTAAAAGTCTGACTTGTGCTGTTGTACTTATGTAATGCAGTAAGATCTGTATTCTGTGTACTTAGGTAGGGGATTCTGTTCTCACAGCAGTCAATTGGTGTGTTTGTGTGTGTGTGTGTGCATGTGTGTGTGTGTGTGTGTGTGTGTGTGTGTGTGTGTGTGTGTGTGTGTGTGTGTGTGTGTGTGTGTCTATCCAGAAGAGCATAAGTATGTATCCTAGAATTACCACTCCAATTCAATAGATTGACAGTATATTGACAACTGTACATTTCTACACATCCATTTCATGCAGATCTTCCAAAATCCTCTGTTCAATATCCAGTGCTGATGTCATCCATTATAAATTGTCCTGCAGCCTTGTAGAAGTCAGACTTGTGCCATGGCACTTGGCTTAAATACAGAGTTCTGCAGTTGGTGTACTTAGGTTGGGGGTTTGTTCTCACTGCAATCAACTGGTGTGTGTGTGTTTGTGTGTGTGTGTGTGTGTGTGTGTGTGTGTGTGTGTGTGTGTGTGTGTGTGTGTGTGCGTCTGTGTGTTTGTGTGTGTGTGTGTGTGTGTGTGTGCGAGATTGTGTTTGTGAACTTGCTTGACATTAGAGGGAGTCTTTCACACCAGCATGTGGGACAGTGATATTACCATATCCTCCTCAGCAGACACTGCTGATGTCATCAGCTATGCCTGATTTGTGGATGAGCACTATTTCCACAGGAGCAGGGTCAGAGACTTGCGTGGAGGTCAGGCAGAATTCATCTCATCCTATACGATACAGATTACAGTGACATGGTTTTAGTCAATTTACATATGTCATGGCATGGTTTGTATGCTCTATGTTTTCTTTGTGAGAAACCCCTGTGGTCTCTCCAGCTGCTACAGGTGTCTGGTGAGATACATGCAAAAGGGAGCATTATACTCTAATGAGGTTCGAGTACAGTGCTGTTATATAATCTCAGATCTGAATATGGTGGTGTGAATTATGATGTGCACAATGTAGCTTTTCCATACCACTGTGGAAACTTGGTGGTCAAAGTTCAGACTACTATCTACATGTGTTCCCAGGTCTTGCACTACTGGTTTTCAGCATAGGGGAGTGTTGTTAGTGCTGTACTTACCAGGGAATTCCACCTTGCAGAAGGCTGAAATAAAGACACATTGTTGTGTTTATTTGTAGACTGTATGGGTTTGGCACCAATCATTTGTCTATGTTAGCCCCCCTGTAGTATGTTATCATCAATGGTGGACTCAGTAATTGCATCCAATATGCAGGAATCTGCAAACATGGCAATCCAAAGGCCATGTACTCTAGCCTTAACTGTTGAGAAATAGATTACAAACACTAAAGGGCCAAGCACAGATCTCTGGGGTATGCCAAAGCTGATATCTTTACTGGTACAGGTTGATTCACCTACTTTCACAGCATGTGTTCTGTCAGTGAGCCAATTGGTTACCCATCTAGTGAAGTAAGGGTTATTCCCCAGCTGGGAGAGTTTCTCACTGATAGCTGACTGGGGAATTTTGTCAAAACCCTAGATCAGATCAATATAAGCAATATGCACTGCCTTACCTTCATCCAGGTCTATCACACAAAATCAATGGGCTCTGACAACATCACAGATCACCTATGGCATGATGCAGCACATACACCTTCCTGACACAGTTGAATGCACACTTAACACACCCTCCACACAGACTATGTTCCCATAGAAGGGTACACGTGAACATGCATCCTTCTAAGCTGGGTGGACAACACCTGATGCATGCATGTATAGACACATCCTGACTCTCCTTAACTGTGAGGTAGACCAGTGTGTTATCATGGACCTTTTCTGGATGGGCACAGTAATATTCCAGTTGTGTGCAACAGATCTGTATGAGGTGTTAAGGCTACATCATGTCTATTACATCTGTTAGATGTCCTCAAAGAGGTCATTGATGGCATGGACAAAGACAACGCTATCATCCTGTTGAACTTGACCAGACCAAGGCATTTGACACAAATTCACAATGAGATATTCTATCAACACTGTCAGATGTGGCCATAAACAGCTATATCCCCAAGTAGGTAGACAAGTGGATCATACACATGCCATCTAAATATGTTGAAATGCATGAAGTGACCTATATCTCAGGTCCATTGATCAGGTCTGTTCATGAGGGCTGTTTGCTAGGCCCTTTCCTGTCCATTATTTAAGTTACAGATATAACAAATGACATGCACATCCCGTGTCCAAACAGCTGTCAGAAGGACTAAGGATTGTCGGCAATCATTGACTCCATCTGTGAGATTAGTATAATACAGACGGTGTCAACACACACCAAAGACTGCTGCTGCAGCCATGACAACACACGCAATGAATCAAAAACATGGTGGAATTTGTTACAGCATGAAAAAAATGCACAACCCAAGGATAATGTAGACATTGCACCCTATAAGCAGATCAAGTGGTATGTTACCTGTGTCTCAAAATCATGAAACAATGAATTGAGTACACCAAATATGTCCACCAGCAAATTATTTATTGAGCTCTTTTGTCTACTTTTAACATCAGACTTCTTCAGAATGCTTTAAAATTCAATGTCTTCACATTAAATGTAAAACCAAAATCAAACATGACAAGTAAAAACCAATAAAATTCAACCATTAATTAAAATAGCTATTTAATACTTAATAGGCAAACCATAAAAGGATTTCCACCAAGACTTCTAATACTCTTTCTCCCTATCTATAAAACATAGGAGTATGATTTTAAGTATCTTCCTATGCTCACAAAATCATTTAATCCAGGTAACATGTAAGCATTAAGTTGTATTTGCCAACATAATTCCCTGAATTCTAACATTTCATCCTGTGGCCCTCCTTCTATGTCTTTTTTCAGTCTTTCCAGAATCACAGATTTAAAACTGTGTGCAGGATGCTTTTCTACACATTTATATAGAGATTTTTTGTGTTCTTATTTTTGATGTCCCTAATGTGTTTGTATATTCTTTCTCTCAACCTTCTTTTAGTTTTACCTATATAAAAACCTTTACATTGGCAACATAAAGCCACGTACACTATTCCGGCTGTATTACAATTATAGTTGCTGTTCATTCTAATAATAATCCTATTGATTTTAATGTTATCAGTATCAATTATATAAGCACATTGTGAGTAAAACACACATTTGTTCATGTTTCCTTTTCTGTTATAAGTATCTTTATTTCCTTCTAACATTTTTTTTATCATAGAACCTCTTCTAAAGACAAAATGTGGTTGAGGCCCTAATTTAAGCAACCCATCTTGTGCAAAATATGACAGTTCTTTTTCACAACATTACAAATTTCCACATGGTCAGAAATGAATCTGGTAATAAAAGAACAAGCATAATCTTGTTTGGTCTGTTGTCTAGCAGTTTCTAAGTTGTCATGACAGTAGACCTGCTTATTATTTAACAACGGTGAAATAACTCCTTTGTTTCTCTTATCAAAGATTTCATCCTGTAATTTTTTTATCAAATTTAGTGGGTATCCTCTAGAACCGAGAGATGAGGTGGCTCAGGAAAAAACAATCAGTGGACAGGATTTCAACTACAGGTAAAGCCAGGGAGTGGATTGTGTCTTTGTGGTGTCTGCACTAAAAGTATGTTCAAGAACTGTTATAATTTCTACAAAGAAAATCTAGGGAGAAAGAGTATTACTAAGTAGAATACTCTGTTGAGGGGCAGGGAGAAATCCTATTTGCTAAGTCTGCAAAGGTCTTATTAAATGGGTTTAGCAGGACTTTTTCTGGTGAACTGCTGCCACCTGGTGGTGAAGAAGGGGGAGTGATGCACAACAGTTTAGGAGTCTGCACAGCGCTTGTAATCCTTTAAGGGGTTAGTAGGAGAAGACGGGGGATAACTATAGAATCAGGTACTTGCGGCAGGCTGCTATCGCATACACTGGTTAGGACGCTGGGTAACACTATAATGCTGTTACAATATTGCACTTAGAGCTACATACACTGAGTTGTCTCTGTAGGAATGGAATTGAGCCCTTTTCTCTTTGGGAGGCAATTGTTTTGCCTGGGAGCAAGGTATTCTCAGACGTCCTCACTATGACCGGAGGGATTCCTGACAGGAAATACTATCCTTATTTGTAAGGATAGTACAGGGACCGCCCGTAATTACAGCTGTAAGGAGAGGAGAGACACAAAACCTTAGTACTTCAGGAAAGTAGGAGGAGGATTATGTAGAGGATATGGCATAGAGAAGGAGAGTTCAGAGTGAGAGGGATAGTACCAGCGTGAGCCAAGGAAAGAGGATACCGAGAGTGAAAAAGTGAAGAGAGTCAGGTGGAGGGAGAGACCTATACTGTAGCAGAAGAAAGTGTAGAACTGGAGGCAGATGGAGAGACAACTGCAGAAATAAGGATAGATGAAGAGGAATGGGAGGCAGATTAGTAGTACAAAGTATGGAGTTTCTCTATTAAATATAGTGCCTCTGTTAACTCGAAGAGTACACTTGTATCAAACACTCTACACAAAATAAAATACAATGCCCCTGTTAACTCGAGGAGAACACTTGTATCAATCCATCTACACAAAATAAAAGACACTACAATGCATTCATATGGATATGGTTATCCTCTGCACAATCAGGTCGGGAGGACCTAAAAACAGCAAAAAGTGGGAGAATTCTAAAAGTCAAGGAGCCACTAGGTATTTCACGTCACTTCAGCACTAGCGACTGAATAAGTACTAGCGACTGTATAAGTACACTAATAACGCACTACACAATGAGGTCGAGAGGACCTAAAAACATACCTTTAGATGACTTCTAAAAATCTAGGAGCCACTAGGTATTTCAATCCTCTTCAGCATTAGCGACTGAATAAGTACTAGTGACTGTATAAGTACGCTAATAACGCACTACACAATGAGGTCGAGAGGACCTAAAACAGCAAACAGTGGCAGAATTCTAAAGATTAGGAGCCACAAGATATTTTGCGTCTCTTCAGCAACTAGCGACGGAAATAGTACGCTTGCACAATACACAAACTGTCGTTAGGAAATCCTACAGCAATATGAACTTTTCACCGGGCAGCATATTAGCACCTATTCATATAGCCTCTAGTCATTAATCTAACAGATATCAGCATTTGTCAGCAGTTAAGCAGGTAGTTCTAATGGTTTAAGAGGTTGATAGTAAGGATATTGTGCAAATAGACAAACGATGCTGCAGGTGACTATATTAAATATCTGTAACCTAATAAGTTGCAGTTGCTAATGATCCAACAATAACAAAGCTACTAATGATATCTTAAGGGTAATTTCTAAGCACGTGTCACCAGTAGCAGCATTCATAGCATATTAGGTGTAACAGCACAAGCTATGGTTACACTGCATTGCGGTGCATTTTGTTTTAACAGTTTTCTAACACACTTGAAACAGAGCAATAAGGCAGTTGATTTACATTAAACAAGGTACATTGCTAGTTCTGTTGAAACCTACTGGGTAGTGAGAATTAAATACACATAATCTTGAAAAGTATCTTCAAATGATTCATCTACTGTCTTGGTTACATAGCCGGTTAATTCTGTCTCCTCTGTTGTCTCCTGCCTTGCCTCTGTGGTTGGTATTGTTGTCGCGTGTTCCTGTAATTCCTCTGCTGTCTCTGTCACTTTTGTGTTTATGTGTTTTCTGGACATAACTTTGACATGGGTATTGCTGAATTATTCTTTAAAGGCTTTTCTTTTGTACATACCAAACAATCTAATATTGTTGATCTAACATTAGATTTGAAACTGTTTGTTAGAAATTTAAATTTAAAGTTGCTGTTTTATAATACAGGTTTCAATGAACAGACTATGATGTTATGTAGAAAAAGCATTTATAACCCTCCACTCTTTAATGTATTCATCATAATATCACATAAAGTATAGCAGTGTCTCTCCTAACACATCCAGCAGATGTTACGTATGCTTAATTACCATCATAGATTGCTGGCATGTCACAATAGTTGTACAAGTATATTTGTGCAAAACCATCTCTGATCCCTCAGAATCACATATTTTATGTCAGAAACATGGGATTACTGGTGGCATTATTTTATTATTATTTATTTATTTATCATTTGTTGACCAGGATAGTCTGACTAGGACAAAGCCAATTTTCAGCAGAGGCCCAGGGAGAAATGCTCTAGATGCTTGTCTTTGGAATATAGGAGGAAACTGGAGTACCCTGAGGAAACCCATGTGGATGCAGAAAGGACATGCAGACTCTACACAGAAGGCACTCCAGCTGAGAAATATATCAGAGAACATTAACTATTGCACCATTGCGTCACCCATTACTTTGATATTGTCCATAATTATGTGTGCTTCTTTTACTGCTGGTGCTTCTTTTACTGTTGTCCATGAGCCTGTAACTGTATCTCACTTGCTAGAGACCTCTCCTGAGATTACACTGATGTATTCAGGCAAATTAGTTTACAGCTTCATAATATGCACCCTACCCCAATTGTATATAGCATCCCTGATAGATGTCCCCTGCATTGTTCATGTAAGGATGCTTATCTCACAAAGACATATTTTCCATTTTTATGTCACCTTGTGTGACAGTCTCATGATACCATGATACACATTTTCACTGTGCAGTCCATACTCTACCATATTGATATGTGATTGGTGTTCCTGCTACAAATGTCTTCCATTGACATGCTCTCATCTCCTGTACATTAGGATGTTTCACCTGTCCTCTTTCCCTGTGTTCACTCCTACAGTTTATCTCTGTGTCTCTATTCAATACACACAATTCCCCTGACTGTTTATTTTACATAGCAGTACCCTTACAGATCATTTACTCAACATTTGTACATAATGGTTGGAATGGGATTTTACAGTACTCTGCACTGTATACACTGTCTTGTACTGTGTTTGGATCATATACATAACTGTGTTAAGCCCTGGTAATCATTGTGGCATTCCGTGCAATCCCGCTGACCTACTTTGCTCTGAGGTAATCAGGTTTGCTATCCATGTTGCTTTACACAGTTTCCTGGCCAACAACACTGTCGCCAGCCAAGAAACCTCACTTGTTAGCATTTAAACACAGTGCAAGGCATGAATATGTAAATAGCATTGCTGCTCTCCCCGCATCATCACGCAAACATGTAAACTCTGTGTAGGTTTTGCACAAAGCCTACAGATAGATTATTGAATCCCAGGGGAGATGTTTTTGCACTATTTTTTTGTGGAAGTTAAGCTGTAAGCATAGTATAGTCTCTAAAGTAAGCAGCTCATATGCTTTAATGGCAAGACAAATAGTGATGACAAACATTGTAATGGAATATCGCCCTTTGGAATTTTATCCCTTGTAATTTGCGCTTTATAAAGATTTAGCTGAAAAGTGATTTGCCACTGTTTCACAGTCAGTTGATAATTGTAGGGTATATCTTATGCATCTGCAAGCATTCCATAATTCATGAAAGTGGGAGGGTGTCAAAAGCTTGCTTGTAACCTATCCAGGTAATACATAACCCCCCCCCCCCCCCATTCAGGCTTTCTTTTATGTCTTTGTTTAATAATAAATGATCCTTTGTTCCATATCATTTTCTGTTATCTTTTTGTTCTATTAGCATGAATACATTTTTATGACTTAATTTCTAGTGCATAATTTAATATATTGTCAAAAGTCAGGTTATTGGGCCTATAGTTCTTAGGAAAGCTTGCTAGTTCATTCTTAAAGAGGAGTATGCTTTTTTCCTGTTGTTACCTAGGCTGATGTCATTTCAGGATGTGCATGCAAATAATTTTTACTCAGGGCTAAATCTTTATGCAGAGTTGTTAATAGCTTTAGCCAGAAATTAGATACTTGCATCTGGACTGGTTTTTAGGTGCCCTAATTTTATTTCAATTTCTCTTACTGTTATTTCATCCCATTTTGCATCCCCTATAATATAGCTTTGTACTGATACTTTTAACTCTTCTGTTCAACATCTTTCTTATGTTCAACAGGATCTTCATAAATACTTTGCCATACTATAATGATTTATTTTCTATGCAGTGTTTATTGTATTTTTGGATTGTTTCCCAGTTCTCCATAAAACTCTTTTGGGTCATCAATAAATTATTTGTTTTGTACTTGCATGCTATGTTTTTCTGCTTGTGCTGATACTTTTAATTTATTATTTCAAATAGTGGAAGATAAATCCAGATTTGTTTTGTTGCTTTGTGTTGCTCTTACCCAATATATCTTTTTAAGAAGTTGGGATGATGTGTTCCCTTTTCTGTATTCTTCTAAAACTGATATCTCTTATTTTCATTGCTTTATATTTTCTCTCTTCAGTGCTTCCATGGTTACATTCCACTTGTTCTTTTTCTCTCTGTTGTTACCCTGCATTTTTGTGGTAATACTTATATGTTTTTATTTTAGCTGGACAGTCATACTTTCTATTTATTCCTCTTACATTGCATGAATCTCTTTTAATATTCCCAATTTCTGAGTTCATCTTTTGTTCCAGTCTGCTAATATTTTGAGAATTATTCACTTTCTCCTGGTCCGCTTCAATAAACACACAACACAGAATGACATTTGACGACCTTTGTTAAACTTCCATAAACATGATTGTTAATCAATAATTATAAATTTCAACCAAAACATGACACAGGTGATAATAATATCCATGCAAGAAAACATAAAATAACCATAAGGGCAGCGTAACCACTCACCCTTGATAAGCAGTGTCTCCCCCTTGCTCACTTATCTTCGCACTAACAAGGTAGTGTTCCCGCTCACCTTCAGTTTATTGAATTGATCTGCTTGCTTATTAACTTATCCAACAGAGCAACCACTCACTTTCCTTCCCACCTTATTGAATTGCACATCTAACAACAGTGGGGGGAACAGAAGAGGGCAAGCCTGTCCCTATTCTCTGCCCACCAGCCTGACCAGGCTGGACTGTCCCCCTCTCTCCAACCAAACTTCCAGCAATATAACCACCAGTAAGGCAATAGGCCGAACAAAATTTGGTGTTCCCATCCTCCCTAACCAAGCTGAATCAAAGTCATTACCTCCCAACCCTATACATAACTAACGAAAAACAGCCAATTACCTAACAGCTGAAAGCAAACCACTAAGGATAACCTCATAACCTATCATGTCTACTGCGCATGATCTAACTAATCCATACCACCCACCCAATGAATGCCTTACAATGAGTCCAAGATCATCACCATCCACTGGACTACCCATACTAAGCCCACTGCCACTGAAACCATGCCAAGGCAAATGCATACCACCATGCCACATTGCAACCCTATTTTACCACCCAATGAAAATAATTTCTTTTTTTTGTGTCCAGTGAATGTAATACCCCTCTTAAATCTGTTTTTAAATTCCATTTAGTAAAGTGTTGCCATCACACCAACTGCCCATTATAAACAATAACACACTTAACCGCCATCATAGCTGGTAGCAGTATGACCCCAAATACACCACCAACAATAAACCAAGCCAGGCAAAACTAACTAAACACAATATACCAACAAACTAGTGAATGTGTGATGCTACTAGGTCACACAAGGTCCATGACACACTATTACCATCCAGAATGTAGTGAATAAACCCAACCCAGTCTCTCCTGAGAATGACATAACTCAAAGCTAAATCCTCCTGTCAAAACCCCCCATCTAGCTCACAAGCCTAACTCACACAATGCAATCCACTAATCCCCTACCTCTAATGTCTGCAACACTATCTGACCCATTCCAAACAAGACCACCACTTCCCATAAAACAGTGTAAAATTCAACCCTAATGCTCCCCATACAAAATTAAACCAAAACAAAACATTACCTTGTGGCTGCGGGAAAGAAAAAACACAACAAACCAACAACACCATATTCAGCTACACTGCTGGCATACCGTGACCTCCTTTCATGCCACTCCATCAGCCAAAACCCTCCTCAGCTTCTTCTCTTGCCTGTCGAGTCCACATTTCTTCAGTCCCCCAAGAAATACCAACTCTGCATAACCCCATCTGCACTCAGGGTGATCTGTAAAAGAAAAGACTGTAAGTACTCCACACATGCATAGTCTAATTTCTTAATGACCATTATGTACCACCAAGGACATATTTCCTTCATTCACTGGATAAAATGCAGACACTACCAGATGCAAAAACACCCTTGAAAATTAAGATGTCTTAGCAAAGATCCCCATAAAATGACCTCCCACCTCACAAAATTATGGTACAACAGTTACCCATGCAAAATAAAACAAAACATTGCATTAAAAAGTCTTATTCTATAAATAAAATTATCACCTTCTACCAACAAAGGAGTTCTCAACAAAATTAATAATTAGACAAAGAAAATTAAAACCATCCACACTCCTGCTATACAGCCAATTACAAAAAAAAAAGAAAAAAAAAAACAGAAATACAAATTTCCCCTTGTGGATCCACCTATGTGCCCTCTGGACATTCACCCATATCCGTTTTAACTAAGATCAACATGTGCTGCACTCTGGATTGTGGAATCTCACTTACCTGAACATGGCTAGATTATAAAAAAACCTTAGAACCATTAGCCTAGAAACCACCCCAAGTACAGAATAAAGTAAGCTTGTTACTGTGCTGTTTACCACACCTTAGCCCAGCCTCCTGCACAGCATCCTTATCTTTCAAATACAATTACGCAATAACCATAACTGAAACATTTATAGATAACTGACTTAAGGACCCTAAAATCATTAACCTAGTAACTTCCTATGCCTACAATAGCTATCCATCCACCTTACCTGTCAGAAGCCCTGATTCCTCATAAAATTCCTCAACCCTGCTTAACCAGCCCCAAGATACTCCCTCTTCACTTGCCAACACATTACCCAAACCACACCAAATACAAAATACCTTAAAGAACCACGAGTAAAATAATATTCCCTGTGACCTCATTGTGCACCACTTCAACAACCAGAACATCCAGCCCAACAGAATCAATTACATCAAACAACTTCCAGCAGGCCAGTGACTGTTACTTACTTCATGTTCCTCCACTTGAACATCTTTGTGCACCATTCTATCACTGGAGACAGCCACCGGTACCCGCAATTTCACCTCTGACCCACTTCCTTCAGATCACCGACGGATGTCTACTCTGCTCTTCCCCACCTGCAAAGAAAACAAATTAAGCACCTTGCTGTCAAGAAAATTGCAAAGTTTCTAAGTATCAATCTGACTGCCCTATTAAGGAGCTAGTAGTCAGATGCTCAGCCCCAAAATTAAAAAAAAAAAAACATGATTCACATCTCCATGTACATTTGGTCAGACAAGCTGCAACACAAATGCCCTTCAACAAATAGGGTTAGGCACAATACAAATTAAAGATGGGAAACAAACCCACTAACCTGTGTGTACACAGCAAAGCAAACATTACGCCCACTCCTTACCACCTGCATTAACTAGTGTCCAATCTGGAAACTATATTCAGATAATTTGGTCTTTCATAATAACTTACATTTTTACATCCATGTATACCCTTGGTCTATTTCCATTGTACTCTTTCCAGTTTAATCATGCTTGTTTTCTTATAGGGTTTCCATATTGTTATTCCATACTCAAGTTTGGATCTGATGCAACTAACAAACAATGACATCATTATTTTTGATTTCCTAGACTTTATACATGTATTTATTTATTTACATTTACTTACCGGGAAATTCCAACTGGGCGCAGGTTCTTTTTCAGCGGATGCCCGGGGAGAAAAGCTCCACATCATGTACATGATAAATAGAGTTGCAACAATAGTAAACAACATTGCAGGTTGTTGGCTTTAGTACAATAGCAAGATAATGATTATCGACAGTATATACAGTAAATGTTGCAAGTTAAGATAGCTTTTTGTCGTTTATAATATTAGTAACAAAGTTGTCAGACAAGATGTTAAAGTATGTAAAGACAACTAGCTATTTCTGACTGTGGTTAGTAGTGGCGGTAGTATAGTTGGGTTAAGAGTCTAGGTGGGGGGGGGGGGTGTAAGGGGGGGTGTTAGTCTGGATTAGAACAAGGACAAAGCCAGTGCAAATTTAAGTAGAATTTGAGCGCAGTCTTGAAAAGACTGCTGGAAGATAGAGCAGTTATAGAGGGTGGAAGATTGTTCCAAAGTTTAGATATGGTACATGAAAATATGGCTTCTCCTGCTGAGTTTTTGGGTTTGATAACAGTGAGTTGATTTTTGTTACTTGATCTTAGGGGCCTAGTGGGGTGATAGAGTTGGAGAAGGGTTTGAAGGGAAGGGATGTTAAGGGGGTATGCAATTTTTTATACAACTTATAGTTCTATAACTATCATTAACCAATTGGTTGATATGATTAGAAAAACTCATAGCAGAATCTACCCATATACCCAGGTCCTCAAATGAGTCTACAGTTTCAATTACTTTGTGCTGTATTAAATATTCACCTTTCAGTTTATGCCTACCAAATCACATATGCTTAGTTATTGATGCATTTATCAACATATTATTCTCCTGTGCCCAAATGGTCAATTTAGTCAAGTTATTTTGCAGGCATGCCTTAACTGTAACACATGTAATCAGTTTACCCAATTTCGGGTCGTCAGCATATAAAACTGTAGAACACCTCAGATGAAAACGTTAGGTCTGAAAGATACAATCTAAACAAGTAAGGTCCTAGGACAGAGCCCTGTGGGACATCCTGACTGTAACCAAGGATTTCACCTGTCCAGTTGCTGTATATTTGCCATGTCTTATTTGTCAGCAATGAAGCTATCCATCTTATCGAGAATACATCAATACCTAGTTGTACTAATTTATTGATCAGTGTTATGTGTATGACCCTGTAAAATGCTGAAGTTAACTCTATATGAATTACATGAATTACATCACAGCACAATTTGTTATTCATAGCTGTAATTATATTGTTATAGACCCTCATGTTTCGGGTGGTACTAGATCTGCTTTCAATATACGAATGCTGATATATGGTTTCAAGTCCAGACATTCTACGAAAATCTGTACACTGTGTATTAATTCACAATCTCTCATCGTGTCAAAGTCTCAAGAAAAAATGTGGTTTCTGGAAAATGTATGATAAAACAAATCATGTTACTCTAGCCACTTTATAAATTTAAAAGAGAGGAATATTTAATATCATAGCTCTCAAACTTCCATCTCCAAAATGAGGAACACTAGCCCTCATAATGTGGAACAAATGGGGAAAATTTGGCTTACTATCAACTTCAGCTAGGAAGGTCATAGCATAGTTAAAAGATATGGGTTTTACTTATATGTTTTAGTGAATTAATATAATTTAGTTATTTTTACCATGGATTTCACTTAAAATGTCCTAACATTGAATTAAGACCACAATGAGAGGTATGTTAAAAATCTATCCCCAATTTTGGGCCTTTGTCCATATTTCTTGCACAAAGAGGTTGAGAGGTATGCTTAACATACCGTTCCAGTTGCTCAAGTCTCGTGCGTTCTAAACCAACCCCACACACATGGTGCAGGCATTTCTCCCTTTCACTTAAAGCCTGCTGAAATCCACCACCACCACCACAATGAATTGTTAGTCTAATAGCATGAGGAATCAACTCAAGATAGCAACAGCAGCCTCCATCGTCAGCCACTCCAACTCAACACACACCCCCAACCACGAAAATCAACAAAACCCCCCACAGAAACCTACCCCCAACCACCAACAACAGCGGCCCACACAATCAGAGATGAGACCGAAACTCCAGCCTCCATCCAATGGGTCGGTCCAAAGCCATCCACCAGGCATCAACTCCCCCACCCTCACAGCATAAACTCAGCAAGTGTGCCGCAAACAAGTATACCAACGAAATCCAACTATCCAAACTGGTAAGGAAAGAAAACCATGCAAGCAACTCCTTTTTTTTTTTTTTTTGTACTTCAAGAGCACACCAACAAATAAAACAATATCTCACAACATCAAGCAGTTCCCCATTTTGGGAAAGAACCAACTTCCACAGCTCCTCAAGAAAACTCTCTCCTCCTGAATTCCTCTGCAGGAAGAAGTCCAGATTTCCAAAACTATAGCACCACCAAGACTCATGGCCTCAGTCTCGTAATGTCCCCTCCAAAAGAGATGGACCCCGCCACTTTTCACCTGTGCGATGAAGCTCACCTTTCCAAAATCCCTTCCACCCTGTCACCGCACCACTGACTAGAAAAGTGGCAGCCCCTCCTTTTTTTTTTTTTTTTTATCGTTATCCAACTCCATTAGGACTGCATTGAAAACTGCCTACCCCCAGCAACTGAACGACAATGTATGGATGCAATGAGCTGATACAAAATAAAACATAGCTACTAACAGATATCGATCCCATATAATACGAGGTGGGCTACCTAAAAGAACAGATAACAGACACAGGAACTATCATCCCTAAACCTAAATATCAGACCCATAACTACAGACTAACTCTCCCTAGACATATTGAAACTATGGGCATAATGGGATCTGAACTAGAATAAAAACCACATACAAGAATCTACTACCGTACTAATAAGAGGGGCTTGAAGTTTCACTTCTTAATTCATGTGTAATGCCTAGTCCAGTAAACATGAAAACAACAAAATAGCACATTAAAATATGCGCATCCACCACCAAATTACCTCAAGATTGCAGGTCTTCCCATGCGATCTCTACAACAAGCCTTCTTACAGAGCTGGCATAGAGGCAGTCATTTCTCTATTTCACTCAGAGCACGCAAAAACCCATCCACAGCTGCATATTGAGGAATTGAATCAAAAACCGCCTTGATAGCATCCCTGTGTTAAATAACTAAATCATACAGTCACCCGACCGCAAAACAAGCACATGCAGCTTGACCTCACTAGCTGAAAAATAGCAAGGCACTCATCGCAACATCATCCATAAAAGTGCGACCAAGGTCCCAAAATAGGAGCAAGTTAGCAACTAAACTATATTGATTCTACCACCTAAAGATTATATAGCGGATTTTTTTGCATTAGATTGAGTTTTCTAATGAGCATTAAGTCCACAAGCAAATATCGGTCGCTATTTTCTAACTTCATTTCCAATGATTTGCTATTAATGTTGTCAAAATACTATTTTATGAAACCAGACAAAAAGTGAGGCAAAACTCTATGCATAATTTTCAAAAACATCACAGTTAAGAGATGGCCAGTAATAAACTCTTAATGACAATCCCACTCATTGAACTTCTCCAACTGCGCATGAGTGGCAATAACTGTTCCTCATACAGCTACAGTAGTGCTACTCAGCCTGCAAAAAGCCACTCTACCCACCACACCAAAACATACTGAAATAAAATTATCCCCAATAAGGGGAAAAGTGAATGAATCACCCAGAGACCAGACTGCTCACTGCAGATAGCCCATGATACATGTGCCTAAGAACCTTTGTGAAAATGAACAGCCCTGCTTGATCTTTCTCTTTTAGAAGCATGCTGACCACATTATTCTGAGCACCTCATGGCTTTCAAGCCTGCACCTCTGCCGTTACATGCAAATCTCAAACCTTGAAGACCCCAAATCAGCAATCAATACCAATAACCACACACAGCACTCCCAGAGCCATTGTCAAAAATAACCAACAAAAAGGAGGGGAAACATCGATAACATATCCCCAACAAGTTACCCAAAGCACAAAACTTAAACATTTGGTGAACTATATCCCCAGTCCTGTCAGTAACCCCAGAAAGCTATGCAAATGAGGTAAATTTGCGATCCAGGAAACTCTAACCTGTCCGAGTAAGAGTAGAGTTATTTGCAGAAATGTACTCCGTTGGTAACGGAGTACCATTCTGCAAATAGCAAAACAGAGCTATGACAGCTCCAAATAAATGATGCATCCAGTTGAGGAAGCATACCAGTGGCCAAATATAAGCCCATTGGTATTTTAATCTGTTGCAAAATATTAAAAATATTTTTCCCCTGATCTCCGATGTTTAAGTATAGCACAGCGTCGCGCAAATGTGCAGTGCTATAAAAAACAGAAAATAAAAACAAAAAAGCCAAAAATAGGCATTTTATTAAAAATATTCCTCTGCCATGCAGGTGAATAGCAGGCTGAAGACAACATGGCTACTGAGTAATGGTTGCTAAGGGGGGAAGCTCAGTTTCAGAGATGTAACCAAGCATTAGTAGGCAATCCTATGCAAATGAGGATAAGGATAGTGAATCCCAATTTTCCCTGCCATGTGAACCATGTCCCTAGAGTGTAAGTGTAGGATTAGGGGAGTAATAGAGTAGAAGATAGGTGACATCATGAGGGGATATGTATCAAAGAGTGTAAGCTTATTGGAGCAGAGTGGCATGTGTTTGCTGTGAGTTACTCAGGACTGGAAGAGGTGTGTCTACAGTTGCCTTAACTGAAACCCAGAAAGCAAAGGTGTACGCCGTGGATATAATTAAAGTTTCTTGCAAAGATGCTTACACTGTGTGCGCGCGTGTGCACGCCTGTAAACCCGTCTAAGCCTGTGTGCGCGAGTGTGCACCCACCTAAGCCTGTGTAAGCCTGTGTGGGCGCGTATGCGCGTGTTTGCGCGTGTTTGCGCGGCACTGCCCCCTGTGGAAACAGAAAGGGAAAAGGAAGGAAAAGAAGTAGTAGGAAGTTAACCAAGGAGAACTAGCAGAGCTGCCAGGTGAAATCAATCAGAATCAGCCAATTACACAGGCAGTACACTAACCCAGCCCAGCACTTAAAACTTTGCAAACAACATCCCCCCATGTTTTTCCTCAGAAACACTGCAACACTGCAGTCTACAAAGAGAAGTGAAAACTTAAAAAGCTTAACTGAGACAAAAAAAATGTTAGGGGCTACCATTGCTATTATAAGGCAACATGTGCAAGATACTGAGGGTGGTGCCATTGCAAATGCTGCTGAGCAACCCACAGCGAGGGGATGGAGAAGAGTGTACAGACCCAGGGTAACCTACCAGGGGCTACATGAGCTTGAGATAGTGGAGCGCTATAGAGTGGACAGAGACCTCCTGCAGCAAATTGTTGAGCTGTGCAGGCCATGCCTCACACACAGAACCAACAGAGGGGAACCCATCCCAGTGGAAACCAAGGTATGTGTTGGCCTAAGAATACTAGCAATAGGTACCTTTCAGAGACCAACTGGTGATATGATGGGGATTTCACAGGCATTAGCATCCAGGGTACTGCACCAGTTCCTGAATGCCAAGTCAGCACATGTTGGTGATCATGTATATTTCCCCAATTCCCATGAGGTATTGACCAGCAATATGCATTGCTTCCAGCAAATAGCGGAATACTCTGAGGTAGTGGGTGCAATTGACTGCACGCACATACACATGAAAGCACCAGCTGGTGAGCGGGGTAGGGCCTACATCAACCGCAAGGGCTTCCACTCCATCAAATGCCAGGTCATGTGTGATGCCCAGGGCATAATACTGAATGTGTGTGCTGGCTGCCCTGGAAGCTACCATGATTCCCATATCTGGCATCTGATGTAGCTGTACCAGAAATTGGCCAATGGGGACATCCCTGACGGTCACCTAGTGGGGGATGCTGGATACACACTGGAGCCGTGGCTGATGACACCCATCAGAAATGCACACACAACTGAACAAGAAGTCCATAATGAGGCACACGCACAAACACCAAATGTAATTGAGCATGTGTTTGGGATGCTTATGTCATGGTTCTGGTGCCTGGACACATCTGGTGGAGCCTTGCAGTACTCACCAACTACATGTACCCAAATTGTCATGGTATGTGCCATGCTACACAATATGATCCTGCGAAAACAACTGCAGCAGGAACAGCATGGGGCAGGGCCAAACAACCCCCCACCATTGCCAAGGCCTGAACAGGCACAGCGGTGACTCAGAGGAGGAACAACCTGAGCCTGCCCCAATAGGCAGAAGGAGGCATGCCCAGTATGCCTTGGCCTTGGCAAAGAGGCAATGCATAGCACATACACTGACTCAGTAGGAACCCTGGAAATGATACCTCTCTCTGACTCGTACATAAAATAAAAAGGATGCCTAACTTGACACTACCTGTTTCCACACATGTATAGGGAGTATACTATGTGCATCTGACATAGGCAGCCCTGCAGCACCACCTGAGGCATGATTTCCATGTTTTAAGCAATATAAAGCAGTGCTAAGTAGCTTTCACCACTATTTAGTATATGTAAACAAAATTGCCCGCGCTAACTAGCGCAAAGTCAGGCAAAGTTGAGCAAAGTCAGGTAAACATGCTCATATCTGCTTTACTGTTCTTTAAGCAGTCTGATCTGCCCAGCATGAAAATAAAAAGCAGTAACAGGGCTTGAACCCAGGATACTGTGCACTATAGTCACAGTACTGAACCACTAAGCCATGACAGCATTTCACTGGCACAGCCACAGCAGGACAATTGTACACTAATGCAAACACAAAGAAATGCTGTAGCATGCCCCCTAAAGAGGCATATGGGTAACCTCCCCCACAGGCCTATGCAGACAGAGAACAGCAGGCCAGGCAGTGTGATGTGGGTTGGGTAGGCTATGAAGTCGCAATCTAATATACGTGACAGTGGACGCTAAGATCTGTAGTACAGTAGTATGCCTCAAGCCAGCATGATAGGCAACAATATTTATTTATTTATTTATTTGCAGTTGGTTTACCAGGATAGTCCATTGGGGCAAGATGAACCCATTTTCAATGGAGTCCTAGGGAGAAAAGCTCCAGTAACAAGTTACTCTGGGTTATACATTAAAAATTACAAAGTTTACAGTAAACAAGTTACACTAGGTTATACATATATATAGATTACAAAGTTTACAAGTGACAACAAGTAAGTGTAGTTCTAGAAACCAGGTTAAAATAGGATTTTGGTTAAGATATAAAAATTTACAAGTGATACAATTTAGTGTGAGACAAGAGTTCTAGTATCAGATTACAAATGGTTTTTAGTTTGAGTACAATTATTTCAACTGTCTAATATAGATTTAATGGTGTTATTAGTTTTTATGAAGTTCAAAAAATGGCATATAAAGGTACAGTTTAGAGAGGGTGTAAAGTTAGTACAAGCTTGAGAGAGATATTAATACAAGCTTGAGAGAGATGTTAGTACAAGCCGAGAGAGATTGTGGTAGGAGAGGTAGGATGGATGTGACCAGAGAGGTGGACAATGTTTAGTTGTGTAGATTATGTTGGGAGAGAACAGGAGCATTCCCACTGGGATAAAAGGTAAGAACAGGAGCATTCCCACTGGGATAAAAGGTGAGAACAGGAGCATTCCCACTGGGATAATAGGTAAGAACAGGAGCATTCCCACTGGGATAAAAGGTGAGAACAGGAGCATTCCAACTGGGATAAAAGGTAAGAACAGGAGCATTCCCACTGGGATAAAAGGTAAGAGTGAAGAGATTTTTTGAATGTAGAGTGATTGGAGATGGTATGAATGAGTGGTGGGAGAGAGTTCCATAGACGAGCTAGACTGTAGGATAGGAGTTTCTTCCCAGAGGGACGACTTGGTTTGTATAATTCTATTAGATTTTGGTTGTTAGATCTTAGTGTTCGGTTAGGTAGATGCATTGAAAAAGTAGAGGATAGGGATGGACAAATTGAGGGGTTGAAAATGAGTTTATGTGCAAGAGTTAGTTGAGTGTAGGTGAGATGGTTGGATAGTTCTAGCCATTTTAGTTTGTGGAGGGAAGAACAGTGGTGACTAGAGGACTTGTGGCTAGTAGTGAATTTAGCTATTTTGTTGTAGCATGTGGAGAGTTGAGTTTTAAGGGAAGATTGAAGGTTAGTTAAGAGTGGGGCTCCATAGAGAAGGGAGGGGATAAGAAATGAGGTAGCGAGAGTGATTTTGGTGGATGGTGTGAGATAGCGATTTTGTCGGTAGAGCATACCTAATTTTTGATGTGTTTTTTTTATATTAAGTTGTAGGTGGGAGTTGAATTTGAACTTATTATTAATTTGTACCCCAAGTAATTTAGTCTCAGTTACCAATTCCAAAGCTGTGTTGTTATGACTAGTGATAGAAAAAGTGTTAGAATGGATATAGGTGTTTTTGGTGGGAGTTAAAATCATTAGCTTAGTTCTAGAGGCATTTAGTGCTAGGTGATTGTGATTCATCCATTGTTCTGTGATAGAGAATGCATCTTGTGTTAGCTTTTGTAGCATGGGAAGGGATGTTGCAGAGCAGATAATAGTGGAATCATCCTCATATTGAATGATATTTGAGAAAGGGATAGAGTTATGGAAGTCATTTATGAATATATTGAAGAGGAGAGGACCTAATATGGAACCTTGGGGAACTCCTGTTGCGGTAGTAAGGAAGGAAGAGGTGGCCTTTTTCCATTTGACAGATTGGTATCTATTGGATAAGTAACTGGAGAATCAATTTAAAGAGGAGGGAGATAGGTTGAGTTGACAGGGTTTAGTTAGAAGAAGTTTGTGAGAGATAGTATCAAAGGCTTTAGAGAGGTCAAGTAGAAGGGTCGAGACAATGTGTCCAGAGTCACGGGCTTTATTTACGATTTCCAGGAAGGAGAGTAGGGCTGTCATAGTACTATGACCAGGTCTAAAACCATGTTGTGTTGGAGTTAATAGGTTATTGTCTATGAGATATGGTAGGAGTTGTTGTTGGATACATTTTTCTAGGATTTTAGAGATGGGTGATAAGATGGCTATGGGACGAAAATTAGTTGTGTTGCTATTTTTACCGCCCTTATGTAAGGGTATGATATAAGCCTTTTTCCAAATTTGGGGTACTATGGATTCTTGTATAGAGCAGTTGATTAGAATACTAATGGGGTAGGCAATGGATTCTGCGGCTATACAGTACAGACTGAAATGGAGTACCTTACATAGCAGTGCAGGCCTAGCAAATGTGTATAAGTGTCAGGTGAACCCCTCATCCTATGTATACCCACAGTAACAATCAGGTGTGCCCCCGGGTAGAAATGTACAAAGAATAGCTGTCCCACCGTATGTAGAAATATTGATAGGTCTATGCAAAGTGTCTCATGGAAGCCCTGCAGGCACAGCATGATCCCTGTTGATTTATGACACAATGGTGAGCCCTGCTGTAAAAATACAACTTGATTTTCCACACACATATAGTATAAATGTCTACAGCGGCTGTGCTCACACACTTCAACAAATGTAGTGGATTTCATTCAGCATCACACTGAAAGGTCATACTGGGCATGCTCACACACTTTAATAAATGAAGCAAATGTCAGGCAACAACATACTGAAAGGTCATACTGGGCATGCTCACACACTTAGGCTAAATATGGAGGTGATAATAAGGGATTTATGGACAAATGCGGTTAGTCACCTTTACTTCCAGAAACACATTCACAAAGTGCTCAGAAAATCATGCTATGTGATCACACAACCTGCCAAGGTCTGTGCATGTAGGTCAAAGGAGGTTCCCTCTACTCATCAGTCATCAGACCCGTCAGAGAGTACCACAACACACTTGCGATGAATCTGACTAGGCACCGTCAGCAGCTGGAAAGACCACTGAAGTACCTCAACAAGAGGATTACTGGCCTCAAACAGTTGCCCCATGCAACAAGACTGAATTTAACCCAATCTGTACTCTGTTGCATACTGTCTACTCAGGAGATCTCTGCACAATGGACAGGTCCATGTCATGGCAACACTCAGATCTGTTCTGAGTTACAGCTCAATGGCATTAAATGTACAGACCCAACTGATATTGGCAACATCCTGGCAGATAGGATCAGTGTTAACTTTACCCCCCTCTCACCCATGAAAGAGCACACCACTATAATGGAAGACTGCAAAGTTGCTGTCATCACAGCTGCACAGGTAAAAAACACTCTCCAAAGCCAGTATCACAGCAGCCATGGGACCATATAACCTCCCAGGCTGTGTTCCACACAAACCACAGAACGAACAGGCACCACACCAATGTGCCATGTTCAGTCATAGCCACACCTCAGGCTTTGTGCCAGCTGAATGGTGCACAGTGATGGTTACCCCACTACACAAGGGTGGAGACATCATGGACCCCAGGAATTAGTGCCCCATTAGCCTGATAAGCCTGCCCTTCAAGGCCATGGAATGCATCATCATACAACTTATAAAAAATACAGTTGTAATCCCCAAACCCTGGACCACAACCATGTTGGTTTTGTAAAATGCAGATCATGTCTCCTAAACCTGATAGATGACATTGAAGCAGTCACCAGAACCATAGATAAGGGTAAGGTGGTTCGCACAGCCTATGTAGATCCTGCCACGGCTTACAACACCACCCCATACTCTGACTCTGTAAATATAGATAAACCAACTAAACGAGATATAAATTGCTATGTCACAAGATGGGTTGTCAACAGGCTTACTGACAGAACACACACACTGTGAAAGTAGCAGACTCCATGTATGACTTTGGACCAGTGACAAGTGCAGTACCACAGGGTCCAGTCCTGGGTCTTGTCCTGTTTGGTATCTACTTCCCTGAAGTAAACTATAATATGGAAGGTCTTTGGCTACTGAAGTTTCCAGATGACTGCAAACTAGGAGTCATAACTGTAAACACTAAAGATGTGGACATCCTACAAAAGGGCCTCACTGAGACAGATGGCTGTTGTCAAAGCCGTGGGCTCAAGCTCAATGCCAAAATGTGCATTGTCATCCCCTTTGTTAAAAACTCTGTAGCCATGAACTACAACATAGGCGGTAGTATACCTAACACTGAAAGTGTGACAAGAGACCTTGGGTCACAGGTGGACAGTGGACACAACTGTGATAATCACATCCCCACAGTAGGCAGGAAATCCTTCTATGTGGCACACCTCATCACCAAAGGTGTCTCATGCAGAATAGAAGAGGACATTGTTCCCCTCTACTCATCACTCACTAGAACCATAATAGAGTACAAAACCCCTTTTGCTATGTACCTCACAAGACAACTACAACAACTGGAAAGCTTGCAGCAATACCTCACAAAGAGCATTAGTGGCCTGAAATACATGCCATACACAGACCATCTCAAAATGCTCCAGCCGTACTCCCTTGCATATCGCCTACTCAGAGGTGTTCTCTGCCTAACATAAAAAGCTATGTCAAACACAGAGCTGTTGGACATGCTCCACATAAAATACTTACATTCCCTCTGATCTTTGGACCCAAAACCACGAGTGAAATACCAAAGGAAGGGGTGTATCCATTTAGCTTATGGATACACACACCTACAGGTTAGTGGCACAGCATGAGGCCTTAGAGACCATGCAAGTGCAACTAAAATTGGGCAAAGCTGCTTATCAGATTGTAGCCTGCTACAGATCACCTACCTGGTCTCAGTGGTAGTGGAAATTACAAAGGTCCTATCAAACACCATTAAATGAGGAGATTACAACTACCCAAACATTGAGTGGGAGAATTACTTATGTACAACGTCCTTTGCCCAATCAATCCTAGAGTTGAAAAACTCTAACACCCTGGAACACCTGGTCACCATGCCCACTAGAGGTGAGAACATACTGGACCTGATCATCACCAACATGGGGTACCAGTGTACCACAACCGAGATAAACCCCTCGCTGGTAATATCACACCATAAAGTAATCACACTGGACATCCACATCCTGCCTCCCCCCATTCAATGAAACCTCTGTGAAGACATTTTCAAAAGCAAACTGCACACTTCCCAAGACCAAAGTGGAAAGTTCCAAAGCCCCCTTGCTATAGGATAATGCCAAACAATCTGCCAAATAATTTACAAGTGCATCCTATGAGCATCTACAGGGATGCATTGATCGAGACATCCCAAATAAAACCAAGATGCCCTCCTCCAAAAATAAGAAACCAATCTGGTGGTCGTCAACCCTAAATAAGCTAGACAACAACAGGAGGAAATGAACACATGACAGAGCAAACTTCACAAAAGGAAGGGCATCACTGATCATTATTAGGAAGAAACAATGATCGCTCATAAAATAACCCAATGCCAGTTTCTAAAGACAAATTGCCAAGGAATGTAAGAATAACAACCACAAAGCCTTTGTTAGCTATACCAAACATGTAGGTGGCAATTTCCAAATATGCTGTCAGCTACTGAAAAATGGCAAGAAATACACTGAACCAACTTACATTGCCCACATCCTGGGGGACAGGTTCAGTGCAAACTCCCCCCATCACCCCCAAAAGGGCCTGTGTCCATCCCAGAAGATTGCAGAGCCCCAGACTTCATTGACATGCAGATAAAGACAGCCCTCTCCAAAGCTAAGAACACAGCATCAATGGGAATGGATGGTGTCCCAGGCTGCGACGTACACCAGCCCCAAAAGGAACTACACCCTCACCTACATTCACTGTCCAGACTCAATCATACCACAGGCTATGTACCCAAAGAATGGCATACACCAACAGTCATCCAGCTCCACAAAGGGGGTGCCACAACAGAACCTGGAAACCATTGTGCTATAGGTCTACTCAGTCTGGTCTGCAATCATGGAACCTATAAACAGAGACATTGGGGAAAAACAGACACTGAACTCTACCCAACTTGGCCTTGTTAAAGGCAGATCCTGCCTCCTAAACCTAGTTGACTTATTTGAAACAGTTACCAAGGACATAGATGGAGGTGAATGTAGTCCACACAGCCCACCTGGACCTCTCTAAGGACTTTCTACATCATTCCCCACTCTGTCATCATGGACAAGCTTACCAGCTTGAACATTAACAGCTATGTCACAGGATGGGTGGCCAAGTGGCTCACAGATCAAACACACATGTTCAGGGTTGTGGGTGCCATGTCCGACTCTAAACCAGTCACAAATGGCATCACACAGGTCTTGGTCCTGAGACGCCACCTGTTCAGTAGATACTGCTCAGAGGTACAGGCAAGCACGGGAGGAGTATGGCTGAACAGGTTTGCAGATGACTGCTAACTGTGGTCCATAATAGACTCTATGGCTGACACAGACATCCTCCAGAAGGGTCCTACAGAGACAGATACCTGGTGTCAAAACTTTGCCCTCAAGCAGAATGCCAAAGAATGCATAGTCATCCCCTTTGGATAAAACAAAGTGTGCACAAATTACCACATAGGTGGTAATCCAGTATGTACAGAGAAAGTCATTATGGCCCTGGGGACACAGGTAGATAGTAAACTCTCCTTTGATGATCACATGGCCAAAGTGTTTAGACATTCCTTCTATGTAGCCCACCTAATGTCACCTAATGTAACCCACTTAGTCTAGTCTGATGATGTCACTATCCTACAAATATACCTGTGGAAAAGAGAGCTCCCAGTAATGTGTATAGCACATCGTGTTAATGTGTACTCTTCTAGTATCATGAAGTAGTTAGGTAGGGTTTTGAATCCTGCACTTGACAAGTGTGTGTGTGTGTGATCTTCTTGGAGAGGAGCAACCTTTTTGGAGAGTAATAAAACACCTTAAAAGTGGTATACTAGTCTTTGTCAAGTCTGATGATGTCACCATCCTACAACTATACCTGTGGAAAAGAGAACTCCCAGTAGAGTGTATAGTGTGTCGTGTTAATGCGTACTCCTCTAGTATCATGAAGTAGTTAGGTAGGGGTTTGAAGCCTGTACTTGGTGAGTGTGTGAGTGCCCTATGTGTATGACACTGCTGGTCAATGTGTTGTGGGTTTTGCTTTTACTACTGTATGACAACAGTATGTGCATTGCACATGTCAGGTGGCTGTGTGGCAAATGCATATACGTACATGTGACCTCATTTATTTCATAGGTGGGAACCCTGCTTTCTCCATGAACACATCTGTCATCTTTTCCAGAGTGTGCTGCCACTTTCCAGACCTTAGGTCACATCTGTATGCTTGTGACAAGGCTAGCGACTGCAGTGATCCCTGGCCTAGGTCATCCATGTCACACACACTCATTACGGTTTCTATTGAATTGTGTGAGTGAGGGTTTATGGCTGAGGTATATTACAGACCTCTTCAAATGCAGCAAAGTCTGTCAATGATGGCTTTTCATTATAGGTGTAGAACAGCCTTTGTGGATATGCATGCAGACCCCTTATTGCTTATGTGATCCAGCGAGGGATTTCTAAATACCTTTGGAAATGTGATTACCAAAGTAGAAATGATGTAACACTTGGCTGCATGTATACATCAGTACCTGTTCAACATGTTGGTGGCTACTACCTATGTGGTACTGTGGGGATACTATGTTTCGTAAAGGTGGATGACTATGCTCTGGTTGGCTTATAGCTTTACAGCATGGGTTTGACAACAGGTATCTGTCTGTATGATACCCTTGTGGAGGATGTGTGTCATCTGGAGAATGCATTATAGGCCACAGTATGCATTTCCAGACATGGACGGACATATCCCTACTGTGATTGCTTGTACCTAAGAGAGCTATATAACAAACAGGAGTGGTGTCAGCAATGGGTGTAGGTGAATACCACTGGTTACTGGCATAGTATAGTACCTGAAGAATCCAAATGTTACTGTGTGTCCTACATCTGTGTGTCAGTTGTCAATACATCATCTACCAGTTGTTTATGGTAAGGCTGTTGAGGTTATGTATACTACCAGAATGCAAAACAATGACAGATAGTAACAGTATCACCCACAGCACAGTGTCAAACCATGTCATACATACATGTGTACTCAAGTTCCAAAATGTATGTAGTACAATGCATACTGGCCACCAATAGAAACTATGGAGCATTACTGTGTAACACAGGGCATGTTACCCTGTCCATGTGTCCACTATGCACGTACATGCAAACAGTGCACCTCCATCATGTTCACAAATGTACGCCTGCAAATCTGTGCTACACACATCCCACACATACTGTCCACTCTCTAACACATGCTGCCAATACTACACACATCAGCCAAGTGGCATGTGGGAGGACAATACACTATTGGAACTAACACTGGTGTAAACAATACTACAGTGACAATCATAGCTTTAATACATCATGCCTGCTCAACTACACCTTCAAGGATATCCTTACACTCTACTGCTGACAACATGCTAACATTGCTATACTGCTGTAAAGTCACCCTGTGCATCAGTACCATGGTAGCCTGTTCCTGCATCAATGTTACAGATGACAGGAGGTGGCACAGGTGTCATCATATGCACAGGGCGTGTTGTTGTTTTGCCAGAGGTCTACATTGAGCCATACAATCAACATGTATGTGTTTTTGTGTGTGTGTGTGTGTGTGTGTGTGTGTGTGTGTGTGTGTGTGTGTGTGTGTGTGTGTGTGTGTGTGTGTGAGGGCCAAGAGTACTGTTATGGGCCAATGTTGATGTAATGTGTGTGGGTATGTGTTAGCCCTAGGTGTCTGCTTTATGTGTGTTTGTGTCTGCATGCACACAGTTCCACCATGTGGCTGTCATATAAGGGGATTTGTGGGACAGCCACAGACTGTACCTGCCAGACTTTACAGATCACCATCTCTGGCCATGGACACGGTACCTGTGCCTGGCAGGTGTGCTACTGACAGTATCAGGTACTAAGCCAGACTGGGTACTATCCTCAGAGGTGGACAGATGTACACTGGACCCAGGTCCCTGCTGGGACTGTCCAGAGCCATGTGCATGTGGTCTTCTAGGACGGCATATGGACAGCCCACCCCCAACATTGCTGGGGCTGGTACTGGCACTACAGGAGCGGCTGTGACTTGAGGGACATCTGCAGTGACTGCCAGCTACTGATGTTGCTGGCATACGTCCACGTCGATGTCTCAACTGTCCCGCACTGTCCTGACACATGGACATGCCATTGCGGAGGACATCTAATGTCTCACCCCAAAGTCTATCAGTGACCTCAGTGTAATTATGGATGGCACCTGCTAGGTCACGGATACTGTCAATTACAGCAGTGTTATGTGCCTTCTGTGCCCTTAGTCCCTGTCTGGTGTACCATTCTATATGTGCCTGTGCCTCCATGTCAGCCTGGAACATGCGTGAGGTTGTAAGAACTGTGACATGTCTGCCAGGGGCATGATGAGCAGCAGTGCTCCGACGAGAACCCCTGGACATCTGCCTATGTGGTACCCTTCCAGACATCTGGGTATGGCTGCTGTGTTGGGATGCATGTGCCATAGATATCACACTGTCCTGGCCAATGCTGACTGTACACTGACCCTCAGCTAAGGGCATTGGTGATGGATGTATTGGCAGTATGACTGTGTGCATGGATGGAGTGGAAACTTGTGTTCTGTCGATTGGTGGCCCAGCGACAGACCCTGGCAAACATGCCTGTGCCTCAACACACCTATCCTCATCATCACTATTTTGCTCAGTGACATCAGGTTCCCTGCTGCAGTGAACCAGCCCAACCTCAGCACCTGTGAGAGGAAGACAGGAAACACACTTTATGACCTGTACATGATGTCGGAACACATGCACACATGCACACATGCACACATGAACACATACACACATGCACACATGCACACAAATACACACCTCACTTAAACAGACACACACACACACACACACACACACACACACACACACACACACACACACACACAAACCCCAGCAATCCAGAACATTTTCAATAGCGGTTGATGGTGGGGTAATGTATCACAAGCCAAACAGTCATATCACACGTGTCAGCATGCAGGACATGTGTTGCTCAACAGCATGCAGTGCGGGTGTAGACAGCCCTTGCTAATAACAGTATACATGGCTCTGATGCATGTGTGTTGCTGTTCAGTGATTGGCCTCACCCCGGAACGCAATGTGTACATGGACACAATATTGCTGTATAAGTATTGAAAGCTCTGCAATGTCCTGTGTACCATCACTCACAGGTATACATACCATGGCTGCATGTGTATCTGTGTGTCACATAGATATCCATTTCTGATTAGAGCATCTGTGTCTTTAGCAGATAATTGTGGACACAGGTTTAGCACATGCATGCTATGTATACACACAGGATGAGTGGTGCATGTATACCTGATGGAATACCATTGCTCAACATAGCCATTGCACAGTGGTTATGGTGAGTGTAGGACATATTGTGTACATGCCAGTGCCAGCCATGACATGGCATGCTACAACACAACTACAACATTAAACATCACACATATTCAATGTGTGTCATGTGCCCTATACACTCCATAGCATTGCAAGACATATATGTGTCACTTTGTACAAATGGTGATTGCTATGCATATTGTGTATAGGTGCATATGTTTGCACACACACAACAGTGAAGTGCATAGCAATGAATGCTATATGTAGTACTGTGGTTACTGTAACTGGATGGTGTGTAGTACCATGAGCCAGCGTCATGCAGCATCATGTGGTCACTCAAGGCTACTAATTTGCGCCAGACTGGCACCTAGCATGCTGAACCTGAACTGCAGTACCATGGCTACATTCACCATTTCACAACCAGTTGTTACATGGGTAAGTAAGGTGCCCGATAGGGAGCATTGCCTAACATGAATGTGTTATGTGTTGCAGAGTGTTGCACAGCCCCATGATAGGCCCCTACCCCTCAGGTATATTATGTGTGCTGTGTGGATGACATTTGGGATACTGGACTGTGATCTTACAGCGGGTGTCTGAATACGCCATGTGTAGCATACATGTAGCAACGTGTAATGCGTATGACAATGTTGCATATGTTGTGTGTATGTGTATTGACTCTGCCTATCCAATGTCCACTACAGTTTTGCCACAATTGTGTGAGATGCTCTGTGTATTTGAGGCAGCTACACACATTACTGGGATTTGCATAGTCTCACAGCAAACATGCACAGCATGCATTATGCGTAGGTGTGTTATGTCTACATGTCCTACACTTCACATATGACATGCACATATATCATGCAATATTAAATGTAGAACACACTCACCAGCATGGGTCTGGTGCCTTGCTGTCACACCAGAGGGACCTACAAGGATATGAGACAGTTTGTCAGTGGCAACAACTGTGGCATTGCTACTGTGGGTTTTCAGTCTTACTGTAGTACAATGGTTGACAGTCACAAGCCTACAGATTATGTTCCAAATTATCAGTATTGCACAACACCAGGCTCCACATCTTCTAACTACACAGTACATATCTCACATATGCATGATCTACCAATAGAGGTAACAGTAGTCTACAGATATGCCATGGTACCTGCATGCTCCGTGTCAACTCGCTGGGTGGCTCTAGCCTCCATGATGATACATGTTTGCTGTTGTTGTTGGCCAGGAACCACCAGGCTGAGGAGCAGCTCCTCCACTCTGGTGAGGGGGGGTGGATGGCTACCCCACCACCTGTGGCAAGCTGTTGTCTATGGACATCAGACGCACGCTGCCGGACATGTCTAAGTAAATCACTGCAGTGATGGCGTACCTGCTCATATGTCCAGTTATGCATGCCATTGTCATTTACCTGACGGACAACATCTTGCACAGTGCAGTCTGCTCATACTGGTGCTGGCTGATTCTTGAGAACAGCAGGGCGTAGTGCTGAACCAAGCTGGTTGTGATCTGCTCATCCTCAGCTGGGCTGTATGATGGATTGCAATGGTGAGCCATGATCCTGGAAGACAATGAAACAATATGTGTGAGCAAGTCATGTGGCACACTTAACATTCTAAAGTACAGATATCACTGAACTGCCATATATAGCAACCTATTGGCTGTCAGAGGATACACACTTTCAATACCACATATTAGTGCTCATACCACAACTGCCTGACAGTGTCTGGCACGCTCTATATATCAAACCATGTTCTGCACAGCAACAAAGAGAAACCAGTATGTAAGACTATACAACAGTACATGTCACACTGTATGCGACACAATGCACCACCTAGCCACAGGAGGTATATATCAGGCTAATGCATAATGAAATATGTCATCCATTGCAATGATTGTAAAGTCCAGTTACAGTATTACGGGTATACCACACTAGTTGTTGGTGGCAAACCCCTGCCTAACATATGTGCACATTCATTAGTATAGGTGGCCTACTGCTGTACTAGACTATACATGTTGCTAGATATGCACTTATATCCTGTAACACACATATGACTGAGGGCATGTTACAGGCATACCCACACACACATCACACATACATACAAGACACAAAGGTATGGCAACCCAGATGAGCTTTACCTGTGTACCATACAGTACTGTGCATCAGTACTTACAAAACATTATGCCTGAGGTATGTAATCTGTGAGGACTACAGGGAACACACATAACAGTGTTTCCAAGCAATGTGGACATACACCATACTGTGTTGTTTAGGTATACAGCTTCAGGTAGTACTACAGTTCATACGGGATTTGGATTCACCAGCAATACCAATCAATAAGCATACATGTACTGCTTTAACCTACAATGGCACACCCCAGTCCACACCAAGGGACTACGTCAGACCATATGCCATACTGCTTTTTCTGCCTAGCAATAGCATACACATCTTTTGCTGGGATCAGAGCTAGGACACAAAATAGCATGACGGAAACAGTTTCTCACTAAGCTATCACACATTGACAGAACCTCAACACATTCACCAACACTTTCACCATGACACTTAGTCAACCTCACATAGCAATTATTGCAACAAGTATATGTGGGTGTGTATCGGTTCATAGGTAGGTAATAGGCTATTGGCCTAGGGCCTGTAGAAGCCTAGCCATATGCTACCCTGCCCTTTGACACACATGTAATCTAATTTCACATGCCCCTGTCCAGCAGAGCCACAGAGGTGATTCCCGGTATGTATTTCCTATCTCTCATCCAATCATCAGGATTATTCATGATGACTGCTAATGAGGAGCTTGGTTTGTTCCAGAGTATGGGATGTCTCTGAGATAGGAATCTATCCCTCCAGCATGTTCTGTCTATTGAGGCGACAGGGTTTAGGACCCTAGAGCATGTAGCTGGTAGGGATTGTGATCTGTTTACGTGGAGCATGTCCAACAGCTCTGGGTTTGACATAGCTTTGTATGTTAGGCAGAGGTCACCTCTGGGTAGGCTGTATGCAACACAGTCTAGCTGTGTTTTTTTGAGAAGGTCTGCATAGGGCATCTGTTTGAGTCTGGTATTACTCTTTGTGAGGTATGTATGTGGCCTTTCCAGTTGCTGTAGATGTCTTGTGAGGCACATACCACATGGGGCATTGTACTCTATAATGGGTTTTATGTGTGATGAGTAGAGGGGAGCACTGACCTATATTTCCCTGGATGACACACCTTTTGTGAGGAGGTGTGCCACGTAGACAGATTACATGACTAGTGTGGCACTGTGATTATCAAAGGAGAGACTACTGTCCACCTGTGTCCCATGGTCTCTTATCACGCTTTCGGTGCTAAGTAGACTGCCACCTATATGGTAGTTCATGGGTACAGAGGTTTTGCCAGAAGGGATGCCAATGCAGTTTCAACACTGAGCTTGAGTCCATGGCTTTGTCACCAGGCATCTGTCGCAGTAAATATGACCCTCTCTCTCTCTCTCTCTATATATATATATATATATATATATATATATATATATATATATGTGTATATATACACATACATATTAACATCCATTGGTGTACATATAGATATACATATAGGCACATATACAGTCCACCTTTCCTGGTGGGAATATCAATTATGTGAAGATTGTGACATATACAGTTATGTAATAATATTGCACAGTGTTGTGCAGAATGCATTGAAGGTGTTCTCAGCCCATGTAGCTTTAGCAGGCCTCACTGGCTGCAACACTGCAAACCTGACAAATCATACCCACAGCGTTTAACCACCACATGTCATATACCAGCACTGTATGCTGTCTTGTTTGCCACACACTACAACCTACATAGAAATATGCACATAACAACCTTCACCAACATATATATGTCCACCCTTCACAAACAGTTGCAGTACGTCCCTTGCTCTATGCACATGTACAGATGCTAATATATCTGACACAGACTGATCTCTCCATATGTGTTTGCCATACACACACACAGTCCACAATGTTGTAAGTCCGTGGACCTCACGGCTGACCTTTCGGGCCTTGCTGCAACATGAACAGGTGTCACATGTGAGCACACAGTAATATTAGAGGGTGTATATAAAACTGCAAATGCTAGATTAGCATACTAGCCTGGTACAGCTGTTGCCAATGATAAGCTACACTTTAATATGACTATCATGCATTTGTTACTCTGTCACATCCATGTTTATATAACTGTATGCGCTACTCCCCCAAACAGATATTGTACACACTACTGTACAGAACACAGATAACATGGATCCGATGTTTGACATTTAATGCTGAACTACATATGTCACAGTCATATCCCACTGCACACAGCTACACACTGATTTCTCCATGGCAGTAGTTATGGAGGGCATCTGTGCATAGATACGTACTGCTGCCACATATGGATGATTCAAAGTATGTAGAGTACTCTTCAAAAACATCTACTACATGCCATTAAATACATATCTGTTACATAACTTCCCTTTGTATGTGTTTGTATTTGTCAGTTCTGTGTGTTTTGTATAATTTTTTTTTAATATATTTTTGTTTTTAATTTTTTTTTGTTAGTATATTTTTTTTAATATCTTTTTTTTTCTGTTGCTGTTGCTCTTGTTGTAGCTGTTGGTGTCTGTCTGTCTGTCTGTGTGCGTCTCTCTCTCTCTCTCTCTCTCGCTCTCCCTCTCTCTATCTCTCTCTCCGTAGCTACAATGAAATGACTGCATGTGTGGACAGCAAGTACAGCCTGCTTTTATAGGTATCTGCATATGTGCATGTGATGGCCTCTGCACCAATTGGTGGCCACCATTTGGTAATTGCATGCAGCCTGCTGTGTGGTAATTGCAGTACTCACTGTCATAGCAACCCAATGCTATAAATTGCTAGGTCAGGTAGGTGTAGCCCTTTCAGTTTTCCGAAGTGGGGCCCATGCTTGTTTGCTGTGGACACCGTTGTGTAAGTCAGAAGGTTGGTATACTTCTTATATCTGAAGATAGGGGTATAGCCAGTGATTTGAATGTTGTACTCAGACCTGAATGTTGCCACTTCCAGTACACAGTTGTCAGTGTAGAATTGTACTCACCTCTACAAATGCTAACAAAAGATACATGGGAGTATGTAGTTTCTTTTTTACTTATACATTTAGCTGCCATACATACGTAGTTATTGAGATGTATTCATTTGGCACATGAACTGTTTGTGAACTGCTATACTCTGAATATTAATGTACTCACTTCTGCAAAGTTGGTGCTTTTTTATTGTTGACATTAGCACAGGATGCTCATGAAAACTGGACAATTCCAGTTCTGAGTATGCCTACCTACATCCTTGCTGGAACCTGAACACACAGGCATTTTGTACGTTTGGGTGGGGATTGTCCTGCTATGATACTACGTGGGGGTTGTAAAGTGCTGCTGTAATATTATTTACTGCTAGAATGTCTAGTTCTGTTATCACAGTCATGTAATGCAATTCCACAACAACTGCTGGTAAAGTTCCGCAGAACAGGTTTTGTGTTATGGCATTCCTATCTTTCCTTTACATTCACTAATTCTGATGCATGATATATATTTCAGCAACAACCTGCTGTATATCTACTTGGGCTTAGTGGTACTTCATGCAGTCTAGTGTGTCTAAAGTCTGGGGTTCAAAACTGGCAGTGGTGTTTTATCTTGCTGCTGAGCAGAACAAGGGACCTCACATGCAGGGTGACTAAGGCACTTTTAATCAGTTGTAACCGGGTTTGCTCGGGTTTGCATGAAGCTTAGCAATACTTAGGTAAGCACACACAAGCGCACACTCGCGCAAACCCGCTAACTGCTGCTCAATAGTGCTTACTCCCGCTAACCCCACACACTCATTTCTTTGAAAGAAAAGAAAATGGGGAGATAGGAAAGTGGTGAAAAAGGGGCACAAAGAGGGAAAGCCAGTAGGGAAAACAGCTTGGGATGTGCAGGACGGGTGTAGGGAAGGTCCATAGCTGCCCATTTTTTTAACAGCAACAACTGTGCATATGCTAGTAATTTGAAGGGAAATTTGAATCCTTCCACTGCTGAGAGAGGGGTGAGGACAATGAAGTATGTTGTACTGCCAATTAAATTTCAGTTTATGTGTCCATCGGACATGTGTGCAACATGGGCAGCTATGTATGGGGCGTAATTTTTTTTTGGGTGCAGATTGCCCCTTTTTTTTTCAGGTGAGATTGGAATGTGGGATAGGGGAAGTAGGTATATTTGGGGAGGTAGGTTTGGGAGGTAAACAGACAAGACAAACAAGATGCATACAGGGGCAGAATATGACACATGTGGTGGGTGGACAACATTGATGGGGAAGGATGTTTAGAAATCACAAGCCCATGACCCCACAGATGGCAACAGTGGAACTGAGATCCCCACCCATGGGCAGTCACCACTGCACCTTCACAGCCCAGAGGGTGGCTGTGCTGGGGGCTGTGTAGGAGGGGCATGCTCACCCATGAGTCGAGCCACACGTGCCTCAAGCTGGCATAGAGGATCAGCGACTGAATGCTCAATCTCCCTACGCACCACAGCCTGGACTGTTCGGAGGGTGATAGGTGGCCCTCGTCCGGCCACGCTTGCAGGGGGAGTTGAGCCCCATCCCCTGCAGTGCTTCCACCCGAAGGTGGCACAGGGCCAATGGAGGAGGAGGTCCTGGGCTGGGCATCGGACCTACTGGTGCCAGGTGCCATCTCCAGCTGAGGTGGGACAGGTGGGTCCGCTGGGACCGGCCTTCCCATACGTTCTATGTTTAGGAGGATTTAATGACAATATGGGTTGGTAACAGCCAACAGCATTCCAAATTAGTTGTAACAGCATGCAGTAATATTCCCATTAACCCAACACACCAGAGTCCCAACAGTTGAACAGCAAGCATAACACATGCATATATAGAACAACAGTGGACATTCCAACAGCATGCAGGATTGATTGGTGGCAACAGGCCACCAAGATTGTGGTATTTGAACAGGGCACATGCATCAAAGTAAATGCAGATATTTATAAACCAATAGGACATCTGTCCCAACATATGTTTTGAAATTAGACATACCAAATGAGGTGTGGAATTGCATTGTTTATGCACATACAGTAGGGTGTAAAAAGATACCTCCATTAACAGCTTATATGTACTTATAGTTTATACTACATTCCTATTGACTGCAGGTATATATCTCCTACATGTCTTATTACACTAGGCAATGTCCGTTAA
Source organism: Protopterus annectens (assembly GCF_019279795.1). Lineage (NCBI taxonomy): Eukaryota > Metazoa > Chordata > Ceratodontiformes > Protopteridae > Protopterus > Protopterus annectens. The sequence goes on along the minus strand of NC_056732.1, from coordinate 1,427,767,792 downwards.
ATTGTGAAATGGGTTTTGTTAGTTCCTTATATACCTGAACTGTATCTAACATATAAACTGTCCAGGATGCAGATGTTACTGCTATGTATTTATATCTTTTATTTATATTTCTATATCTACATATCTGGATGTGTTCAGGTGACATTATCAGTTATATTTTAATAGCCCCCTACATTTTTAGCAGCACACTGACATTTCTGGGAAACACAATAACAAGCTACTCATGTGCCAGATTTACCTGTACATGCCAGCCATGAACCAACAGTTGAGGACTGTATATATGCTTAACAGCTACTGGCATTCCCTTCATCCACTTTCTATGGGCCTACCCAAGTGTGGGTTGACAGCACTTAATACAACAGTACTATTTCTATAATGCAACAGTACAACAACATTTCGAAGAAAGTGACACGGGCACACTCCAGGAATTATACCTTTATTAATTACATTACACAATTTTCTAGAGGCTCTCTCATTTATTTGATATATCATTGCATGCAGAAGACTTATTCAAGATGTATTATACCTTTATTAATGGGTTGCAACATTTTTTTTCAGGCTCTCTCACATATTTTATATAACAGTACATGCAGAGATGTTATTCAAGACTTATTATACCTTTATTATTGGGCTACAACACTTTTCTTCAGGCTCTCTCACTTATTTTATATAACAATACATGCAGAATAATTACTAACCTGCCTGGTAGCACAGCCTTAGCAGCCTATCTGCATAGGCTTGCTGATTCGCAGCACGGACACCTGCAGCTGTGAAGTAAATGAAGTGATATTGAGACATACCTATCCATAATATAGACTACGATAGCAATTCTTACATAATTCATTCCATAGCTACCTACTCAGTAGTGGGGCATTTTCCATCCCACGGGCCTCCCATATCCACTGGTTCAGTCGGTCCTCCTTGCGTCTCTTCAGGTCTGACTAGTGGTGTCTGACCTGCTCACCAGTCTGAGGGATGTCTGTGGCAATGGTGAGATCATGTGCAAGATGGTTCCAGGCTTCCGCTTTGTATTCAGTGCCCTGGAACTGGCCCTGCAGGAGTCTGGCATCATGATTATGGATGAGGAGCCAAGCCATCACTTTTGGCTCCTCAATGCCCCATTGTTGCACTCGGAAGCGAGAGCCCTCTCCAACACCAGACATGCTGCCTGCAGATGGGAGCTACAACCAGTTATGGCAAGTATTCCCACCTATGGAGTTTAAATATGCCTCATTTCCCGCACTTATTTGTGATTGGCCGGTTTTGAAATTTCTCAGCTGAAAGCACACCTGTTTAGCACTGGGTAAACTTTCATTAATATGTATATGTGTGTTGACAGTGCATGAATATCAAAAGCTGTCATGGCTTAGTGGTTCAGTACTGTGATTATGGTGCACAGTATCTCGGGTTTGAGGCCTAACATTGCTTTTTATTTTACTACTGGCCAGACTGGCTAGTGGGTATGGCTGTGTTTAGCCAACTTTGCTCAACTTTGCCCAACGTTGCTCTACGTTGCTCTGCGTTGCTCAACGTTGCTCTAGTTAGTGCGGTGCACAGCTACGCGAAAACATGTTTTGTTTGTGCTAGTTAGCACGATGCACAGCTCCACGCAAAGCCATTGCGCTAGTTGAAGCAGTGCAAAGCTATGAGCATTTATACTTTAATGTGCTTAATACTGATAAACTTTGCTTAGCAGTGCTTCACGTTACTTAAGATATGTTACTTATGCATTCATCAGTATGCATAACCAATTCACCTTCTTATATATATATAAAATATCATTCACTACTACATAGGCCATTTCAAAGCTTTTTACTATAATTTAAAAGATAAATGTCAGGAATTATTTTTCCTATAATGGTTTCCTACAGAAAATTGAAAGGGGAGTGGTGGGACTCGAACCGGGAATGATTCCTCTTTGTGCGAAGGCTCTACCACTACGCTATTGCTATTTGGCTTAATTTGCATATGTGTCTTATTATTGTCTTCGATCTCTAAACTGCTAACTGTAGCTAATCAATGGGCAAACCCGCGCAAACACGGGCAGCTATATCGGGAATAATAAAAAAAAAAAAAGAAAGTTTTACATTTTAGAATTGTACAGGGATTTAGAATGTGGGGGAGTGTAGTGTTGGGTATGTACACATTTGAGCGGACTTGCTCATTTCAGTTGACATTTGCAGATTGAGGGACTTGCAGGGGTGTGGATTTTGGACTGCTCGTCAGTCTGACACACCCCCCTACACTCGTGCAAGCTCCGTATTAGCCTTAGAGTTGTGTCAGTGCGCCCTCATGAATATGCATGGCGCACTGATGTCATCCTCTTAGGCTGCAGTTTCCGAGTAAGACTTATTTAGTCTTACATGGAGGATTAGTGAATCCCGGGGTATTTCTTTTGTCTATATTAATATGTCTGACTATGTCTATAAAATCAAGCAGATGTTCCTATATGTTATTGTCTTCTAGCTTGACAGCATCCTTTTTGCATCATTTCCTTCTCTTTCATTTGCTATGCAATTCTAACATTTTGTGAGTCTTGTAGAGGTGATAACAGAATTTCACTGCATGGGATATCGTCTTTACAAGTGCTCGGCTCTATCTGCTGTACAGTCTCCTGGAAATTCATTCGCTCATGTGATATTGCCTGCATCAGATTCCATACATTCAATTCTTCTTTAGTTGGTCTATCCCTTCTATATCTATTTGGTACTTTTATGCATCACTAAACATGTTGCTTTTTAATACGCTCCACTTTTTAAATTTTTTTTTTATCATTCCTTTGTAAAATGTATTATGTGCAGAGCTGCTTGTCTTTATATCTTTTCAAATATCTCTGGAGCTGCAGTGGTCATATTGGTTATTACATCTTTTATTTCTGCATAAATAGTACTCCATATTAGATCTCTTTTTTTCTTTCCCAAGTCAGTACTTCTTTTCTATGCATTTCAATTGCCTGAGGGTCTGTTGTTATTCTTGTGTGGGTTATTCCATGGCTTCTCAGCTGCACATCTACATTGGTTATCTCAGATTTGAGTCCAAGATGCACATGACATAAAGCTATAAAGTCTAATTGATACCTAACATGAACTGCCAGCATCTTCCGATACCCAACAACAGCATAATATGCTATTCCCTTATGGAAATTCCAACAGCATAGCATATTCCTTCAAATTGTGTCTTCCCAAGACTAATTTTATTTATTAACCAAGGTAGAAGACTCATCCTCATGGGTCTTCTTTTGATGCAGCCAAAAAGCACTGACTGGTTAAGTCAAATGATCAGAGTTAGGCAAATGAAGGGTGAGAGACTCAAACCATGGATCACAGGAAGCAGCTTATTAACAGCTCATAACGTTAACCCTCTATGCTAACTGCCAAACTGAATTAACCAGAATCATATGGAATGAAAATAGGAACCACAACTTTATGACCTTCCAGCACCAAAGGTGTGTATACTCTCTGTTATGCCACTGAAAACTCTCATTTAAGTTATAGTCAATTCAAAGCCATATGTTTAAGCATCTGTCTCACAGCTGGGTATTTCAGTCTGGTCATGGCATAGGAATGTATCATCTAATATGGCTAATATAGTTGCTGAGCATCTCTTTGTAATGACAATGTACAGACAATAGCAAACACAATTACTGCATTGCAACGCTAGCGCAATGTCTTCTTATCTCCACGTGCACTGATTCTCCATTTGGAAGTAAGGTGCATCAGTATTCTGGACAGCCTTGCTGTGTTTCTTTTTCACTTTCTAAACCTAGTGAGGATGTGGACCTTGCACATGAATCTTGCATATGTGAATGTAATGACATATAACAATCTTGCATATGTGAATGTGACCACATATAAAAAAGATTGTGCAAAGATATTTTAGGTGCTCACAAACATGTATGGCATGGGGCAACAAAGTCATTGGAATCTCATCTTAGAGTAACAACTGCAATATAATTCTGATGTGTGGAGACTCATTTCATGTGGGATCCGTTAGAATATCTTGGTTGCTAGCACTGTTTCTTTTGTCCCATTCATATCATTAAGGCCACACTAGCATTGATTTTATTATGATCCTGAAGCTACCGGCAGCATTTGCATCTGTCACCACTTCAGCTACAGTACAATCGCTGAATAATTTATGTCCATCACTGCCTATGAAAAGCACACAAACATCACATACAGAATAATAGCAGCATTGTATGTTCCTCCTCCATATAGTTCACTATAGATTAGTATACTTTGCAATTTGTAAAAGATAAGTATATACCAATGTTAGATATCACATTGTGCAGTTTACTTTCAAGTCTGTTCAAAATCAGTGATGCAAAACCTGAATACCTCTAATCTACTTTACTTATGTAATTCAGTATTTGTATTGGACACTAGGCCTACTGTTAGCTGAAAACAGTGAACAGTAGACATGCCTGAATAAGTACATGTTCACACCACATATTCTAATTAACCGCAGCTTTCTAACTTGCATTTCTGTGATACAGTATTAGCGATACATTTCAGTAGTGCCCTGACCATACACTTTGCTTAAAATTATATATAAATAAACCACTGTGTATATGAAGCATCTGTAAATTCTCATCTCAGTTTTCACTGAGATGCAAATGATCAAATACATTTAATTGAACAGGCAATTGCTGAATTTTTCTCTAATGTACTCCTAGGTTTTCTGACCTTGGAATTATTTATGTACAGCACCTGCTCAGGTTATTGTGGTGGTGGTGATGGGGCTTGCCCTATTTTGAAATAATTTTGACATTCTCTCATTCAGTGAAACTGGTTCAGTGGCCCATGCTTCCTTTAAAAGTTAATCAAACAGATTCATAACTGAGGAAGCTACATGTGACACACCAAGCTGACAGTTTAAGCAGTATGAAACTATTTATTGTCCAGTCACCTGACTATACAGTATCACAAAAGTCCACATGCCATTTGCAATGCTGTTGCAGCTTTTTTGCTGCATAGGTTGCTGGCACAGTACACATGCACTCCAAACACTTCTCCAAATGCACATTACATCCTCACAGACATAAAGGTACACAACATGTATTGTAACTGACAACTTCTAGGTTCTATTGGAAATACGGATTAAGGCATGTCATTTACCAGAGCTATGTGTAGTGTTTTGTATGTGCTGGTAAATGAAAACAATATGACTATAAAAGACGTTTTGTGATTATTGGCCTTCAAGGTGTAAAGAGTCCCCTTGCTCTGCATGGAAAGGTGGGAAAGCAAGAAAAACACATATTTACTGGCAACATTTTACATGAAATGGTAATTTGGAGAGTTGGCTCAGGACAAAAACAGATGTGAGTGCAGATATCTGGTGTCGAGCAATAGCAGTGAGTACTAAAAATTCCTGGAAAAGAGATCAGATCAACTTCCAGAACACATGCATTAATTCAGGGAGGTAGATAAGCTTTAATCCCACCTTCATTTCATTGAACATAAGTTAATGTGTTTTTGGATGCATATTACATATTGGTTTATGCGATGTGATCAATCATATTACATTTTTGCAGAATCAGCCACCATATCAGTGAACAAACAAGTGCACTGGAGACCATAAGAAGTGCTTCCAGAGAGGTAGTAATGACTATTTTGGTTGTAAAACACCATCATATGAAGAAAGATTTCATTGTTATAGCTGCTTATGTTATCTTCTGCATGCTTGTGTCCTAGGGGGTCCTTACAACTCTGGTTTACTGTAGCTTGTTTGACCCAAACTGGGTTGTGTATAATGCCCATCCCTTTGTCATTTACCAGAATGTTTGGGCTCATAGTATGCCATGGCCCCCTTCCTTTAAGAAGCTTGCACCATAGGTGCAGATTTAAGCCCTTATAACCCTTTGGTGTCGGCATTCCCTAAGCCTGCATTATACACAGCTAATATGTGCACTTGTGTCAGCTGGCATGCTCTTGAAGGCACATCTGTGCCTTACATCCTAAAGCTGAGTGTTATGTACCTTTAAATGTATGTTCCAGTGTCCCACATACCAGTAGGAAATATTTTTCAGTCATAACTGCATAAAATAAACTGCATAAAATCCATGGTATAGATGATATAGTCTGTGAGTTCACGCTAGCAGACATTCCTCAATATAACGTAACATTGAGACTTCAGCATTATACATTACAATGGTTGTATAACATATGTACATAATGAGACCCATCTGTGCACTGTCTTATATCTGTCTGTGCATCTGAAATGTCTGTGGCTGCAACACTGCAGTGGGAACATATAATGTGCACATGCATATGCATCCCAGTAATCCCCCCCATATCTACTCTTATCTGCAGCACCATCAGCAAACCCTAATGCCCTACATATCGGCATCAAGTAGGAATGGAAATCAAACCAGAAGTAGATAAAAATCAGGCAGCAACAGAATGTGCCAATAAACAAAAGAAAGACTATCAGGTGATGAGAAGGCAAGAAATGTGGAAAATGCATAAATATAGTTGCAAGTATAGAAAACTCCTGGAACAATCTCATGTTGATCAAGAGTGGTTAAGGAGAGGCAAATTCAAACCAAAAGATGAAATATTAGTGGCCCAAGATAGTGGACTATGCACACATTGGTTTACAAAGTCCATTGAGCATGTGGGAGAAACAGACAAATATAGGCTCTGTAAAACAGAATTGGAAACAGTTGCACACCATGTTGCTGGTTGTGACATACTGATGGCAGAAGGACTGTATACTGAAAGGCATAATAATCTGGCAAGACTGTTGCACTGGGTTTGTGCAAACATTATAATTTTGAAGTAGCTGAAAAACACTGGAAACATGAGCCGCAAATCATACCAGAAAATTATGATGTCTACACCACATGGGATCACCTATTACCAACAGTTCAAAAACAGATGCTAGAAAACCAGCTATAGAGGTACATGAAAAGAAAACAAAAGAAGCATTGAGCATTGAAGTCACTACACTCAGTGACTACAGTGCCTTGCATACAGACAGACACAAAGTTATGAAATATCAGGATTTGCAGGCAGAAACAAGGGCAATGTGGAAGAAAGATACCCAGACAGTGCCAATAGTATTAGGAGCAATGGGTCTTATAAAAAAGAAACTATAATCATATTTAGATATGTTACTGATACATGTAAGTCCATACAAACTGCAGAAGGAGTCATTACTGAGCACATTGCAGGTGCTGGGAAGAGTACTTCTGGCTGACATCAAAGACTGAAACAGTACGGGTTCCTATCACGTTGATGAACTTTTAAAAGTTCTAATGTCATATAATCTACACCATATTACAGAACTTTTAAAAGTTCAAACATTTCAACGGAGATCCCCGTACAGTGCGGCAATGGAAGTTTTCCATTGTTTGCACTATAGTGTGATCTCGGAGTTGGTATATTTAAAGAGCGGGAGGTGTGGGGGTGCAGCGCCCTATGTGGGGGGTGCAGGGGAGCTTGCCCCCCTGTTTAAGCTTTCAGGCAGGTTTTTTTGTTTTTTTTTAATTTGATTTTTGAACTTTTAAGAGTTCGAACATATGGTCTTGACCATATGGTGTTCAAATGTTTAAAAGTTTAATTATCTGATATAGACTCAAACAATACTAATTTCATGGACTTTAATCATACTTTGACTTAGGAATGGGGTCCATTCCCATCATGGCATTAGAAACCCAAAATATTTGGAGAAATTAAAAAAGCCTGAAGCTGACAATTACATAGATTATGACTGGCATGAAGCTCACATGAGTGAAAGTGATTTAATGAAAACATGTGGTACCATGACCAAAATGCAGATAGGGTGGCAGAGTGGCACAGTAGATAGTGTTGCCGCCTCACAGAAAAAGGTTCTCCAGTTCAGTTCTTGGCTGAGGTGCCCTCTGTGTAGAGTCTGCATGGCCTCTCCGTGCTCACATGAGTTTTTTCTAGGTTTCCTACATTCCAAAGACATACAGTAGGTGGACTGGACACTCTAAATTGGCCATAGGTGTGAGTGTGTAGTGTGGAAAAATGTGGCAGGGCTATCCTTCCAGTGGTGTAAACCTTGGCTCTAGATGATTGAAACTGTTGAACTGACACCCTGACCCCCATATGCAAAAATGAGAAAAAGGGGTGATGGATGGATCAAAATGCAGATACTTGAACAGCCTTCCCCAAATATGACTTGTCAGTGATATTGTTAATTAGACACAGTAGCATAGTTAGGGTGGGCAAAGAGGGTAACTGACCCAGGTGCAAAGTGTTTGGGGAATGATAGATTTTGTTGCCTTTCTTTTTATATAAGTAAAACTAGAGTTCTCTAGCATGTCATGTGTGTGGTCTAAATTGTAGCAAACAGTTTGCAATAGTTTATAAGAAAAAAAATCTTTTGTAGCAAAAGTTTAAAGAAGGAAGGTCAGGTGAAGGGTACAGAAATGTACTTATTTATTATTTATTTGAAATTTGACATTTGGTAACCAGGAAGGTATAACTGGGCAGATATTATTCATTTTCAGTGCAGAATAGTGACATAAAATAAACAATAATAGCAATATTACAATCTTTGAAAAACACAAGAACTTACAAAGAAAGCAAATTCATACAATGTAGCAGAAGCACATATAGAGCAGTGGTAAAAATAAATATTACAGAATTCTATCATACTGCAGTTAGATGGGAATTCAGATTGAGTGAGAGAACCTAGAGATACACTTTAGTCAAGTAAAAGGTAGGGAAAGAATAAAATTAGATGAGGAGACCAGGTGTAATAAGTTAGGTAGTTGAGGATTACAGACGGAAGGGCTAACTCATAGCAGGCAAAGGAGTATGAACAGAAGGGGTCTATATTAGAACACCGAACATTTTAAATGTTGGGTGTTCTAATATCGACCCGTTTTCAGCGAACGCTGAAAATATCAAAGTAACAGGAAACCGAATTCTTTCCTATGGAAAGAATTCTGTTGTCTGTTTCTGTTGCTTTGGTATTTTCAGCGCTCTGGTGGAAAGTTATGGGTCGGGTTCAGGTAAGTGTGCGATTGATTGGACATGTGGGTTAGGGTGGGTTAGGTGAGTTAGGGTTAGGGCGTGGGTCAGGTAACTGTGAGATTGTGTGGACGTGTGGATTAAGGCGGGTTAGGTGAGTTAGGGTTAGGGCACGGGTAAGGTGACTGTGCAATAGTGACAGACCTTAGGGTTAGGGTTTGGGTTAAGGTAAGTGGATAGTTAGTGGTGTATGTACAGTTTAGTGTAGGGTTAGATGTAAGATTTTAGGTGTATGTGTGTGGATTGCTGTTTTTTTGCTGTGCTTGTGTTGTGTGTATGTGTTTAGGAAAAAATTTGCTGTTCCGAATGTTAGATGTTTTTCTTTTCGATTGCTAGGGTTCAATATTAGAACACTTGACATTTAAAATGTTCGGTGTTCTAATACAGACCGGAACAGAAGTGGGTTAAAAGAAAGGAAAATGTTGCAAGTTGACAGTGATGGAGGGAATGTTAGGATGGGAAATGGGACCTGATTAGCTCCTGCTTGTCAGGAACCCCAAGTACCTGATTGTGGTTTTGTTTTTAATTTTCCATTGAAGAGCTGGTGCTGAGGGGTGGGGCTCTGATGTATACATCCATCTGGTTGGTATGCCAGTACAGGGAGTGAAAATTTTTTTTTTTACTTTTCCACTGATGAGCTTGGGCAGGATTGAGATTGTTGTATATGGTCACCGAAATGGCATGCCAGTACAAGTACTGGACCTTTTTTTTTTGCTATGGAGGTGAGACACTACTATGGAAAGTAGCCCAGTGTTACTAAAGCCAGTTATGCCTCTAATAAGATGCAGTTTTCATCTATGACATTTAAAATTCACTTGGAGGATAACATGCCATGTTTGATACAAAATGTTGGTGTTGTCTTCCTTGCATTGAAGAACTCTTTTAATGACTTGCATTAACTGAAACTGAACTTTAAATGCTGAAATTGGTTTCTTTATATGCTTTTGTCATCTACATTCATATATTAGGTATATGTGTTTGCTGACATCTGTCTGCTAGTGCAAACATTCAGTCTCAGTGTTGGCCCTCTGCAACACTACCATGACATCTTAAGACCCTATTTCCAAGTATGAATGCAGCAGATAGTGAATCATTCTTCCTGAAAATAGCAAATGAAACAACCTCGTGTAATTGTCTTGGGCATTTTCATTAGGGTTTGATGGAGAGGAAGTATCTTAGATGAAGGCAGAAAATCTGTAAGGATCAGTCAGTAGCAATATGGACTTGGATGGAGTTTCTTGTTTTGAATCCACAAGTAAAGAAGACAGAACACTCACTGTGAGGGATGTGACAGTGAGTAGTGCAAGGTCTTGAAGCATGTTTAGAAAGAGATGGAGAAGGTCAATGTAGGGCAGTTCTGCATTTTCAGCAACTGGTGAATAACTGAAAATTATACACAACCACCCTGCTTGTACACTTGCCCAGGGGTTGAGCAGTGCTATTCTGGCTTAGATGTCTAGAACATAAATCTGCAATGATTGTTGATTATGAATCTTAGCATCTATGTTTTAGACAATGAGAAAATGGTAAGCATGGATATTGTATATTTTTTTATTGTGGATAAAATCCATTTGCAAGGAATAGCTATTGATGAAGGTGGGGGAGAGGATTACAAAAAAAATTACTTTAGAAATGGTTCCAGTCTTCAGATAGAAAGATCTGTTGTATAGCAGTACACGAACTGAGCTTGCAGGTATAATTTGTGGCTGAAGGCAGCAGCCCATTACATTTCAGGTGTAGTTTATTCAGTATTGGAATAGCATGCAAATTTACAGGTGCTATGAGTGGTTAATAAACTCTGTTCTATAGTTTTGGGTTCAATTCTCTTAATTCCATCTTGAGACTGAATGGCCCTGAATGACTCATTTAATTAGTCATTGCTCCCTTGTGGGTTTATTTAGGTAGCAAAAAGCAAAGTTCAGTGGGTAGATTAGGGTTACCACCTGTCCCACTTTGCGAGGGACAGTCCCTCTTTGGGCAGTTGTGTCCTGCAAAAAAATTGAAAAAATAGAAAATGTCCTGAGATTTTAGGACAAAATTATTTCCTTTATTTTCTTTAATAGTTGCATAAAACAGTTATTTTGTATTTGAAACACCTAAATGTTAAAAGAAACAGAATAAGCAACTCAAATCCTACAAGAATAACCTTTTATTATGGCAAAAAAGTGAAGTTATGTCCTTTATACTGGCTGTGGATGCATTCTGCCCCGCAAAATCTGATGTTTCTTCCAAAAATGTCCCACTTTGGGCATTTGGAAATGTGGTAACCCTAGGGTAGATAGGTTGAGTCATAACCTGTAGTGTAGTAGGTCCTTGGTTTGAGTCCTGAGCAGTAGTGCTTTATCCAAGTAGCTACATGGGTAGAGTTGTGTCTTATGTGTAGTAGGTTCTGGGTGTGAGTCTGTAACAGGCAGAATATGTCTGTAAATGAATGTAATGCTTTGAGGAAGGTTGGAATAATGGTTAAGGTACTTACCTTATAGACACAAGGTGCAGGGCTTGAGTCTTACATGGGGTATTTGGCTAGGCTTAAAATGGCCCACATGGGCAGTTATCCCAGTACTAACCTATGAGCTAAAACAATGTTGCATTTCAGGCACAGCTTTTTGAACTATAGCACATGTATTTATGTTTAGTTATTTAATTATGTATAACATCACTTGACTCAGGCCATTTATCATCACTGCCAACACTGAGCTCAGAGTTTTAATTAAATATTTGCTGTTGTATTAACCTTTATAAATAAACAGGAAAGAAAAGAGAGTAAAACAGTTTAAATCCAGTACAAATATGACTCTAGTGGTGTTTTACATTGTACGACTCATTTTCAGCTTCTTTGTCTGCTGTTAATATTCAAAATGTTCTTTCTGATCACCATCTGTGGGCCATAAGGTCACAGTTGGCTAAAAGTTTGCTTTTCTGTTTTATAACATTGATTAAGCCTGTTTATGATTTTGGGTGAACTTTTAATGAAATAAGCACAATAAAGTCCTTAAACTTACAAAAATCTCACTTTCTTAGTTTTCTCATGTTACATTAATATGCTTAATCTAGAATATAAGACAAACTATTTCTCACGTGATGCAGTCAGTAAGCTACATGCATATGTGTGACAGATGTTCAGAATTCTGACATCCACAGGAAGGTTTCTAAATGTGTTGCTTGACTTCGTTATGAGATGATGCTTGTGCTGGTGCCAGGCATTCCCTGTGTGAGATGCCATCTGTTAGAAAATCACTGAGCATTCACTGAAAGGTAAATTACACAAATGCAGCTTTCTTCAGAATCACTTTTACTTCAAACGCTATGCATGAACATCAAAAATACCTGAAGAGAATAATATGTACATAAATCTTTAACTTTTATATTGTTATCTTTTCATTATAAATTGATCTTCCTATATGTTCTTAAGCAGAAATGATGTTCACAAATTACTAAATTGCTAATACAGTATTTTTGAACTTTATTATACCCTGCACTCATTGCTGTGGCTTTCTTTAAAATTTACCTTTGGTTATATATGTATTCTATAATAAATATTGGGGACTTCCTAAATGGGGTGATTATTATGTACGTAGCAACAATGCAGCATTAATCAAGACATATTAAAATGTGTTTAGGTTCATAGGTTCATATTATATACTGAGCTAATGATCACTAAGGCCTTTATAAGCTTGGCTGTGTAATCCAACTTAGTTCTATCCCTATATATTGTGGGCATTTGTTAGGAGGGGTTTGTTAGTCATGAAGTTTCTAGAGGTTATTTGGGAGGGTATGTTAATTTTGGTATTACTGTCTGCCTCTGTTTATCAGTAACATGGTAGTAAGATGTGGGGTTAATTTCCAGTTTTGTATTCATTGGTGAAGCATATTTGTCACAGGGAAAACTAAAATCCTTGGCTCTGGTGGTTTTAATGCTGTTCATTTTGAGGATTTGCTAGTACAGTTATTTGTAGAAGCTTTCTCTTCAATGACTAATAACAGTGGTCCTATGATTTAACTTGATTTTAACAACTATAACAACTCCTGTCCAATTCTAAACTTGAGATCACTGAACAGTGCTTTAAGTGCGATTAAACTTTTTCAGCCACTGGGCCAGATGGTCTTAATGGGTACTTTTTCTCTAAAACAGCTATGTTATTATTGACATGTTTATGTTGGCTAGATCACTCTGCACTTCATTAAGGATTTGTTCCAAAGATATGGAAATAGCCTTTTTTTTTTGCTTTTCTTAAGGGGAGGGTAATACCCATTTGATTGACAAATATCATCCTATAAATCGTACACACATTACTGGCAAATGTTTTGAAAGAGTATTACGTTTATTGGTACATGGGGAATTATTTTCTGCCACAGACATTTTATAAATGGATTTACAAAAGTAGATCTTGACTGTTTTATCTTTTAATGTGATCTACTTAAGCTTAGCCAAGGCATATAATTCCAAGCTCCATGTAGAAATTACTGTCTAACTTTGGAATTATTTTTTTTTTATTATTTATTTTGACATTTCTTTACTGGGAAAGTCTAACTGGATAATTTCATTAATTTTCAGTGGTGGCTTGGGGAGAAAAGTTTCACAAATAAAAGAACTGAAAATGCATATACATATGTGAAAATAGACATTGGGCCGGATTCACAAAGGCTTTCACGGAGTCTTAGAGTAGAGTAAAACTCCATGCAGCCATCATGTCTGATGAGCAATCCAGGAACAGCCTGTAGGGGCGTATAATAGAGCTCCTAAAACGGCTCTTACACGGACAGGGCTGGGATATGCAAATTACCTCAAATGCAGGCGAAAGGCATGCAAATGAGGTAGATTTGCAATTCAGGAAACCCGGACCTGTCCGAGTAAGAGCAGTGTTATTTGTAGAAATATACTTAGTTGACAACTGAGTACCATTCTGCAAATAGTAAAACGGAGCTGTGACAGCTCCAAATAAAGGTTGCATCCAGTGCAGGAAGCATGCCAATGGCCAAATATATGGCCATTGGAAATGTTTCCTGATGCAATATGAAAATAAAAATAATTTTTTTTCGCCGATTTCTGATGTTTAAGCATAGCCCAGCGACGCGCAAATGGGGTGCACTCTAAAACCCAGAGTACTAAAAATTAAAACCCACAAATGTGGATTTTATTGAAATTGTTAATGCACAATGCAAGGGAATGGCAGGCTGAAGACAATATGGCCACTGAGTAGAGGTTGCTAAGGGGGGAAGCCCAGTCTAAGAGATGTAACCAAGCATCAGTAGGCAATCCTATCTAAATGAGTGTTAGGATAGTGAATCACAAGTTTACATAGCAAATGAGCACAGTCAGTGGAGTGTAGGAGTAGGATATGGGGAGTAACAGAGTAGAAGATAGGTGACATCACGAGGGGGGTGTGTATGAAAGAAGTGAAGCTCATTGGAGCAGAGTGGCATGTGTCAGCTGTCATTTATACATGATGGAAAGAGGTGTGTCAACAGGTAGGCTAGGGAAAGCCAAGAAATGGAAGGTGTATGCCATGGATAACACTAATGTTTCTTGCTGAACGGGTATGCGTGCGTGTGCGCATGTGTAAACCCGAGTAAGACAGAGTGCACGTGTGTAAGCATGAGTGTGCACGTTTAAGCCGGAGTAAGCATGTATAAGGCTGTTTAAAGAGTTGTAAGCACGTTTGCGCTGGTGTGCGTGTGTGTTAACCCGAATAAGCAAGTTTTAGTCCATGTAAGCATGTGTGAGCACATGTTAGCTGCTGTGCACGTGTTTGCGCTTGTGTGCTTGGCGCTACCCCCCTGAGGAAACAGAAAGGAAAAAGGAAGCACAACAAATAGTAGGAAGCTACCAGGGAGTACTAGCAGAGTTAGCAGGTGAAAACAATCAGAATCAGGCAATTATACAGGCAGTACACTAGCCCAGCCCAGCCTAGCACTTAAAACTCTGCAAACAACAGTCCAGTATGTTTCTCACAACAGACACTGCAGTAAGCTAATAGAAGTGAAAACTGAAAAAGCTTTACTGAGACAAAGAAATGTTAGGGGCTGCCATTGCTGTTATAAGGCGACATATACAACATGCTGAGGGTGGTGACAATGGAAACGCTGCTGGACAACCCACAGTGAGGAGACGGAGAAGAGTGTACAGGCCCAGGGTAACCTACCAGGGGCTACATGAGCTGGAGATAGTGGAGCGCTATAGAGTGGACAGAGACCTCCTGCAGCAAATTGTTGAGCTGTGCAGGCCACGCCTCACACACAGAACCAACAGAGGGGAACCCATCCCAGTGGAAACCAAGGTATGTGTTGGCCTAAGAATATTAGCAACAGGTACCTTCCAGAGACCAACTGGTGATATGATGGGGATATCACAGGCATCAGCATCCAGGGTACTACACCAGTTCCTGGATGCCATGTCAGCACATGTCGGTGATCATGTATACTTCCCCAATTCCCATGAGGTATTGGCCAGCAATATGCATCTCTTCCAGCAAATAGCGGAATACCCTGAGGTAATGGGTGCAATAGACTGCACGCACATATGCATCAAAGCACCAGCCGGCGAGCGGGGTAGGGTCTACTTCAACCGCAACGGCTTCCCCTCCATCAACTGCCAGGTCGTGTGTGATGCCCAGGGTATAATACTGAATGTGTGTGCAGGCTGTCCTGGAAGCTACCATGATTCCCATATCTGGCATCTGACGGAGTTGTACCAGACATTTTCCAATGGGGACATCCCACATGGTCACCTAGTGGGGGATGCTGGCTATGCACTGGAGCCGTGGATGATGACATCCATCAGAAACGCACACACACCTGAACAGGAATGCCATAATGAGGCACACACAAGCACGTAATGTAATAGAGCGTGTGTTTGGGCTGCTCAAGTCACGGTTCCAGTGCCTGGACACATCTGCGTTACATTTCAGGAGCCTTGCAGTACTCACCAACTACATGTACCCAAATTGTCATGGTATGTGCTATGCTACATAATATGATCCTGTGAAAACAGCTGCAGCAGGAGCAGCATAGGCCTGGGCCAAACAGCCCCCCACCATTGCCAAGGCCATCACAGGCAGATCGTGACTCGGAGGAGGAACAACCTGAGCCTGCCCCAGTAGGCAGAAGGAGGCGTGCCCAGTATGCTTTGGCCTTGGCAAAGAGGCAACGCATAGCACATACACTGGCTCAGTAGGAACTCTGGAAATGATACCTCTCTCCGACTCGCACATATGGTAAAAGGGATGCCTAAGTTGACACTACCTGCTTTCAAACATGTACAGGGAGTGTAGTATGTGCATCCGACATAGGCAGCCCTGCAGCACCACCTAAAGCATGATTGCCATGTGTTAAGCAATATAAAGCAGTGCTAAACAGCATTTACCACCATGTAGTACATGCAAGCAAAATTGCACACACCAACTAGCACAACTGTGGTCAATGTTCAGTAATACTGAGCAACGTCCAGCAATGTTGGTGAATATTGAGCAATGTCGGACAAGCCTGGTCTAAGTAGGGCATAGCTGAACAAAAGCCAACATGCTCATATTTGCTTAACGGGCCCTTAAGCAGTCTGGTCTGCTCAGTATGAAAATATAAAGCAGTGATGGGCTTTGAACCCAGGATACTGTGTACTATAGCCAAAGTACTGAACCACTAAACCATGACAGTATTACAGTAGTCAGCCTGTATGAAGGAATGTTGATAAGTCTATGCAAAGTATTTCATGGAAACCCTGCAGGCACAGCATAATCCTTGTTGAGTTATGACAAAAAGGTGAGTCCTGCAGTGAGAACAGAACGTGACTTCCAACACACACAGTATAAATGTTAATATAGGTCATATTTGCACACATCAACCAATGTAGTGGACCTCAGATAGCAGCATACTGTAAGCTCACACTGGGCATGCTCACACACTTGAATAAATGAGACAAATGTCAGGCAACAAAACACGGAATGGCAGAAATGGACATGCTCACACACTTAGGCCATGTCTGAGTACAGCAGTGGGCCATGCATATCTGGCAGTTGCATGTGTTAAGCCAGGAACCTGTCACTATACAGCAATCCACCCCGTGCTGACAGTCATATGACAACAGACACATCTATAACATAGTGTATCCCTGTCATAATCAAATATGTTCTGCAGATACCAAAGTTGTTCATAGAAACTGGTAAAGCCAAGATGATAAAGACCTGCAAACAGTATCAGCAATAAACATTGTGCATCTTGAACATTAGCATAGGTTCAGAGGTCGATACTAGGCTATCTGCCCTAGGGCATGTACAAGCCTAGCCAGAGTGTGTTTGGCATTCACAACCCTGTCAGATTACTACACTGTGTGTGTGAATAGTAGGTCACACAAGATAGCCCACGTACGTTTAGGCTAGTGTGCCTCTGTCTAGCAGAGACACAGAAGATATCCCAGGGGTAAACATATGATCACCCATACAGTCGTCAAGATGTCTCCAGTAGGTGGTCAGTGGTTGGCTCTGCCTATGTGAAACTGGGATTACATTCTGGAGTGAGTGGAGCCTCTGAGATAAGAATCTGTCCCACCACAATGTCCTATTAACATCTGTGCTGAGTTATATGTCCCTGGAGTGTGTAGCTCCAAGGAAGTCGGATATCCTGAGGTGGAGTATGTCCAGTAATTCTGGGTTGGGTATATCTGTAAACAACAGGCACACATCATATCCGAGTAGGTGGTAAGCGACTGAGTAGAGCTGGAGTTACTGCATCTGAAATGTGCAGGGCATCTGTGTGAGTCCCTAGATCTTCTTGGTGAGGACCTTCCATGGCCAGTACAGTTGCTGCAGGTGTCGGGTAAGGTACACCCCAAATGTGGCATTGTAACCAGGCATGGATGTGATGAGTATAGGGGCACAATGACCTCACTCGATCTAGATGTGAAACCATATGGGATAAGGTGGCCCACATAGAAGGTGTGTCCAACCACTTTGGCAACATGAATGTCAAAGGTGACAGTACGAACAAGTCATGTCCCCAAACCGCTAACAACTCTTACCGTATGTAATGGAGTACTACCTATGTGGTAATTTGTGGGCATGTTGTTATTCCCAAAGGGGATGACTATGCAACTAATGGCATTTAGCTGTAGGCCATGGCTCAGGTACCAGTCATCCATCTCTGTGAGACCCTGTTTGAGTATGCATGTGGCAGCTGGAGAGTTGATCATGGCACCCAGTTTGCAGTCAAGTGCAAACATGTTCAGCCATATTTCCCCTGTGGTAGCCTGTACGTCAGACAAATATATACTGAACAAGAGAGGTCCCAGGACCAAGCCGTATGGGATGACATGTGTAACTGGTGTATAGTCAGACATGGCACCTGCAATTCTGACCATGTGTGTGCTATCCCTGATCCAGGTATCAATCCATTGTGTGAGATATGTGTCCATATCGACGCTGGTGAGCCTATGCATAATGGCCCAGTGGGTTATTGTGTTGAAGGATTTTGCAGGGTTCAGGTAGGCTGTTTGGACAGCCATCCCTATGTCGATGGACCTGTTAGCCATTTAAAGAATACAAACAGGTTCAAGAGGCAAGATCTGCCCACAACAATGCTGAAATGTGTAGGACACCATGTCTGTAGGTTCCTGATGTCTATGTGTATGAGTCCCATGACAATACGCTCCATAGCTTTGCAGAACAGGCTACTTAGGCTTATAGGGCAATATTTTCTGTGGTCCGTTGTGGCACCAACTGTGTGGAGTGGGACCAATGTCACTGTATGCCATTCCTTGGGTACATATCCTGTGGTGACTCCGATATTGAACAGTGATGTAATGTGAGGGTTGCATCTGTCATGATGCTCATATAAGATGCAGGCAGGGACACCGTCTGGTCACATTGATACTGTGATGTACGCTTTGGGGAGGGCAGCACTCACCTGTTAATGTGTGATGTCAGGGAGGTTATACTCTGTTGGAATGGATAGTTGCTCCTTAGGGGGGATGGGTGGGAGACATCTGCACTGAACCTGTTTGCCAGGATGTTGGCAATGCCAGTGGGTTCAGGGTAGGTTTAATCAGTATGCAGTAACTCACAGCATATCAGTGAGTGTCCACCCAGGTTCCAGACATAAATGAAGAAGGCCATGTGATAGTCCTACATGTCTGTTGCAATTGTCTGGTAGAAGCGGCCCTTAGAAAAGTTCATGAGTGATCGTAGCTGTCTGCTAGTACAGATCACAGATACCTTCCCAGTTTGAGATTGTGCTCTATCATGTAGTAGCTTCCTCCTGATGTTGTAAAGCTTATTAATGGCTGGGGTCTACCACACAGGTCCCCTGCCATTGGAGTAGTGAGTCCTGTTGTTATTTGGGAATAGCACAATCCATGTAGTCCGCTAGGTGGCCATATAATGTGTATGTAAAGGATGCAGCAGTGTGAGCCATATTTGCCACTGTCTCAAGGTCTCTGAAGGATACCACCTTGCTTTGGTGACATGAGACGTTGGCTCATGAGAAGTTCACCAAGATTACCCAGGATGGGTGTGTGGAGGGTATATGTATGTCCAGTGAGATACATGTATGTTCTGACCTTGCCAATGAGGGGTATATCGCTGGTGTGGAACATAGAGTCCCCATGTTGGTGATGATCAGGTCCAATATGTATTCCCCCTTGTGGCTGTGCTGGCTGGTTGTGCCATAGCATATGAGTCTACAAATTGTAGCGACTGTTGGGTGAGGGTGTCGGGGCTTGAGTAGTATCCCCAGTCAATATTTGTGTATATGAAGACACACAATATAATGGTGTTTGTGGAGACCTTCATATTCTCCATAGTTCCTACGAAAACCAAGAGTGGTCCCTGTGTTTGGGAGTGTGTTCTGTAGCAGGCAACAAACTGAAAGGCAGTATTGCACAATGGTAGTTGTATATGTATGGTCTGTGATGCTTTGTGCAGTGCTACCAACCCAGAGGTGTGTGTATCTGTGATGTATATGGATACTCCCCCTAGTTGTGTTGTCTGTTCCAAGTCTTGTTGTCAGACAGCATGGTATGAAACATAACCTGGTAGTGCTGATGTTCATAAGTGAGCCTGAACCAGGCGTCTGTCAGTGCACAGATATCGCTATCCTCCATACTGGGGAGAGTCCTCAGTGGCCGCAATATGAGGTTAACACAACTGTTGTTGAGCAGCATTACCCTTAGTTTCATTTAACCTGTAATGTCTATGGAGGTGTGTTTGTCTTCTCAGCCCTGCTTAAAAAAGGCACTATGGTGGTAGCAAGAGCCTTAGCCAGCATTCCAAAGTCCAAGGGTGACAGGTGCAAGCTGTCCATAGTGAAGCTACATAGCATGTTGAGCATGTCACCATAGGCTGACAGACACTGTATCCCCTATGAATTAAACAAATTTGTTAGGCAACTATTAAATGTGATATGTGTGTCCGTATACTGTGACATCATAATTGGTGGGTGTAAGATGCAAGACAAGGTCAGGGTCATACTGGCCTGGGCTACATGATCAGAGTGTTCCTCCATGTATCATGTCATTTGGTCCAGGGAGTAACATCTTCATAGGTTCATAGATTAGTACTAAGCTAACTGCCCTTGCGAGCCATTTTAAGCTTAGCCAATTATCCCTTGTGAGACTCAAACCGTGCACCTTGTGTTTGTAAGGCAAACACCTTAACCATTAGGCCACCCTCCCATCTGAGGTTATACACACCAGCATGGACAATGATGGTGCCAGTCCTGTACTTGCTTTGGAGTGACCTGACTGCTTGTGTTATGCGGCAGATCCTGGCACCCAACAGACAGCCCAAAGTGACTATTCCCTTGTTAGGGCTGGTGAGTGGTACGTCAGTGTGTCTGACAATAAGTGTCGCCTATTACCAGTGTATTAGGTGTGTTGTTTAGCCCGAAGGGCAGGGACTGTGTGGCACACTGACATTGTGAACTATGTGATATGTGGGTATTGTAGTGGGGTAGCAGGTGTGTGTGTGTGTCTGCTTTGCAGGTCTCTGCTGCTTAGGTAGAGTACATTTACAGCATCCGAGTATGTCTATGTGTGATAATGTGGTTTGAGTGCTGTTGCTAGAGGATATGTGAGACTGATATGTGGTGTGTGTGGTTACCTTCACCACCTGATAGACTGTGCCATTCAGGAGTCGAGAGAGTTCAGCACCCTGTATGTCTATATAGGTGCATCTCACACATATATCTGAGTTTGTCGGGAGGAGGAGAGGGTTGTCTGTGTACATGAGGCAGATGTAACATTGTGTCAATATCACAATATCCACCAGCTGGACTGAAGAGTACACACAAAACCGACCCCTCTACATGCCAGGATATTATCATGACATACTCTGTAGCCTGATCACAAAGGATTAGTAGGGTGTTAAGCATGTAAAAGAGTATAACAGGGATTAATGCTCATGTTCGTTGGTGTTTTGTAAAGAGTAGCTGAGAAGGAGTCCAGACTGAATCATGACACCTCCTTCAGCTATGTCATAAATAGCAATGTACACCCATATATGTCCTGAGTCAGGGCCAGCTGTACCTGAGTGACAATGCTGACATCATGACAGACAGGCCCATATGTACATACCCATCTCCCACGGACAATAGTCCACATCATCATACCAGGAGATATCACATGTAGAATGGATGAGCAGCTACCCTCACTGCCAAAAGCATGGCAGCAAGTGGAATACATTGATTCCCAATATGTGTCATGCACAAACTACAGAACAAACAGACCATGCACCTGAACAGTCAGCTGAGCCTCACCCCCTACACAGGATGTGGAACCGTTGAATGTGTCACAGCTACATATGGCACTCCCCACAAGTGTTGGTGCACAACACACCATGGGAAGTCAAGTCCAGTATGCCTATGAAGTCTGATCTGCAAGGTCATGGAGTCCATCATGGTTGCAGTCATAAACAGAGCTATTGGAAGCTGACATACACACAACCCTACCAACCATGGTATGTTCATGTGCGTATCATGGTTCCCAAACATGCTAGACTGTTTGCAAGGCAGCCACCCAGGACATACATCAATGAACACATCTACACATGTGTCACACAGACTTTGAATAGCCCTTTATCAACATCCCAGACACATGTAGTATCCACAAAACCAACAAGCTGTGCATAAATATGTGTTGAGATATGACGGAATGTCAATGTGTCCACAGATAGATCACACAAGGTAAGGATTCTGAGGTCTTGTGCAAGCTGTTGACACCTGCTGACCCACATAGACCATTCCTGGAATGGCATAAAACAAAGTGTACACACATCACCATGTCCAGTCTGATGATGTCACCATCCTACAAATACAGCCAGAGAAGAGAAACCAGCCAGTAAAGCAAATAGCATGCCATGTTAATGTGTTTCTCTCTAGTATCATAGCATAATTAGGTAGGGGTTTGAATCCTGCAAACAGTGTGTGTGTGTGTGTGTGGGGGGGGGGTGCAGTTTCCTTTGAGAGGTGTCCCATTTTTGCAGACTGTGAAAACTTGCTAAAAGAGGTACATTCCTCTTTGGAAAGACTGATGATGTCACCATACTACAAATACAGCCGGAGAAGGGAAACCAGCCAGTAGAGCAAATAGCATGCTGTGTTAATGCATCTCTCTCTAGTATCATAACATAGTTAGGTAGGGGTTTGAATCCAGCAAATGCTGACTTTGTGTTGGTCAATGCAATGTGGGTTTTGCTTTTACTATGGTATGACATAGTATGATTACAACAGTAAGTGCATTGCACACATCAGGTATCTGCGTGGCAAATATATATGTGTACATGTCCCCTCAATCAGTACATAGGTGTGAAGCCTGCATACTACATGAATACATTTGTTTCCATTGACAATTTGTGCCACTGCTTCTCAGATCGTAGGTCACATATGCATGTATGTGACAAGGCCGTCCACAGTCGTATTCTGTGGCACACACACCCATGACAGTTGCTTAAGAGTAGTGTGAGTGAGGGTATATGCCTGGGTTATATGTCAGACATGGTCATACACAACAAAGTCTGCCAAGAAGGGACAGTCTTTATAGGTGTACGACTGACTTGTAGATATGCATTCAGGCCTCTAACGTCTTATGTGATACACCTTGGGACTCCACAATACCTATGGATATGTGGATACCAAGGGACACACAACATAACATGGGGCTGTATGTACACAATGGTACCCAACATATATGTTGAGGGCTACCACCTGTGTGGTACTGACGGGATAGTATGTATAGTACATGAGGATGACTATACCATAGTCGGCTTACTGCTATACAGCATGTATCAGACAACAGGTATCTGTCTGTATGATACCCTTGTGTAGGATATGCGTCCCATTCAGGGAATGCATTGTAGGCCAATTCATGCATTTCCAGATTTGGATGGACACATCCCTAGTGTGTCTGCATGTACCTAAGGGGGCTATATGACAAACAGGTGTGGTCACAGTAATAGGTGGCGGTCATTACCACTGGTTAGTGTTATAGTGTAGCACCGGAAGGATCCAGTTGATACTGGGTTCCCTAGTAACTGTGTGTCATTTGTCAGGACATCATCCAATGATTGCTTATAGTCATGCTGTTGAGGTTGTGCATACTACCAGACTGCAAATCATTGACAGATATTAATGGTATCACCCACAACATAGTGTCAACCCATGCCATACACACATCTACCCATGTTAGTACATAACTGTAGTAGAATGCATACTGGCCATTGAGAGATGCTATGAGATGTTAACAATGTGTACGACAGGGTATGCCACACGTCCCATGTGTCCACTATGCACGTACATCCAGACAGTGCGCACCCACCATGTTCACAGATGTACACTTGCTAATCTGTACTGCACACATCACACACGTACTGTCCACTCACCAACACATGCTGGCAACACATTACACTTCAGCCAAGTGGCATATGGGTGGATAATACATACTCAGACCTAACAGTGGTGTAAACAATGCTACATTGACAATCAGAGCTTTGATGCATAATGTCTGCTCAGATATACCTACAAGGATGTAGTTACACTTCCTTGTTGACAACTTGCTATTATTGCTACACTGCTATAGTGTCACCCTGTGCATCAGCACCATGTTAGCCTGTCCCTCCATCAATAATGCAGATGACAGGAGGCGGCACAGTTATCATCATATGCACAGGGCGTTTTGTTGTTTGCTGGAGGCTGACATTGACCCATCCAATCGACATGTCTGTGTGTGTGTGTGTGTGTGTGTGTGTGTGTGTGTGTGTGTGTGTGTGTGTGTGTGTGTGTGTGTGGGGGGGGGGGGACAACGGTACAGCATGGGCCAATGTTGATGCAATGTGTGTGTGTATGTGTGAGCCCTAGTTGTTTGCTTAATATGTGTGTGTCTGCATGCACACAGCTCCACCATGTGGCTACCATATACGGTAGTTTTGGGACAGCCACAGACTGTACCTGCTAGGCTATACAGATCACTGTCTCCGGCCACGGACACAGTACCTGTGCCTGGCAGGGGTGCTACGGACAGTATCAGGTACCAACCTTGACTGGGTACTGTCATCAGAGGCAGAGGTATGATGACTGGATCCATGTCCCTGCTGGGACTGGCCAGAGCCATGTGCATATGGTCTACTGGGATGCTCAATGGACAGGCCAGCCCCAGCATTGCTGGGGCTGGTACTGCCACTATGGGAGCGGCTGTGAACTGTGGGCCATCCGTGACCACTGCCAGCTGTTGCTGTTGCTGGCATGCATCCGTGTCGACATTGCAACTGTCCCGCATGGTCCTGGCTCAAGGAAGACATGTTGTGGAGGGCATCTATTGTCTCCTCCCAAAGTCTATCAGTGACCTTGGTGTAAGTCCGAATGGCACCGGCAAGGTCACGGATGCTGTCATTGATAGCGGTGTAATGTGCCTTCTGCGCCCTAAGTCCCTGCCTGGTGTACAGTTCCATATGTGCCTGAGCCTGTATTACAGCCCAGAACATACTGGTCTTCGTAAGACCTGTGAGTGCATGCCTGCCAGGGGCAATACGACCAGTGGTGCTCCCCCGAGAACCCCTGGATCTCTACCTATGTGGTACCGTTCCGGGTCTACGGCTGTGGCTGCTGTGAGGGGATGCAAGTGCAATGGGTACCACACTCTCCTGGTCAATGCCAACTGTATGCTGTCCCTCGCCTATGGCCAATGGTGGTGAGGGATGTATTGACAGTATGAGTGTGCACATAGATGGGGTTGAAGGCTGTGTACTGTCGATTGGCGGACCAACGACAGACCCTGTCAAATCTCCCTGTGCCAAAATACATGTGTCATCATCAGCACTGTTCGTGGCAGTGGCTTCAGGTCGCCTGCTGCTTTTGCCAACCCCTAACTCAGCACCTGTTAGAGGAAGACAGGAAACACACTTTACGGTCTGCACATGCACACATGCACACATGCACACATGAACACATGTACACATGAACACATGAACACATGCACACATGCACACATGAACATATGAACACATGCACACATGCACACATGCACACATGCACACAGGAACACGTGCACACATGCACACATGCACACATGCACACATGAACACATGCACACATGCACACAGGAACACATGCACACATGCACACATGCACACAGGAACACACGCACACATGCACACATGAACACATGCACACAGGAACACATGCACACTCCTCACTACAGCAGATACACACACACACAACAGCAATCCAAAACATACTCAATAGTGGTTGAAGG
Source organism: Protopterus annectens (assembly GCF_019279795.1). NCBI lineage: Eukaryota > Metazoa > Chordata > Ceratodontiformes > Protopteridae > Protopterus > Protopterus annectens. Next base: position 1,427,742,058 of record NC_056732.1, on the reverse strand, counting down.
TGGTTGACAGTATCACAAGGCAAACAGTCATGTCACACGTATCAGCATGCAGAATATGTGTTGATCAAGTCCATGCAGTGTGAGTGTAGACAGCCATAGTTAATGACAGTGTACATGGCTGTGGTGCATGTGTGTACATGTTCAGTGATTGCCTACACCCTGGAACACAATGTGTACAAGGACATGACATTTCTGTGCAAGTATTATAAGCTCTGCAATGTTCTGTGCACCATCACTCACAGGTATACATACCATGGCTGCATGTGTTATCTGTGTGTCACATTGATTTGCATGTCTGAATGCAGTGTCTGTGTCTGTAGTAGATAATTGTGGACACAGGTGTAGCACATGCATGCTATGTACACACACTGGATGAGTGGAGCATGTATACGTGATGGAATACCAATCCTGGACATGGCCATTGTACAGTGGTTATGGTGAGTGTGGGTCATATTCCAGATATGCCAGTGCCAGCCATGACATTGCATGGTACATGACTGCAACATTCAACATCACACATACCCAATGTGTGTCATGTGACCTATATACTTAATATCATTCCAGGACAAATATGTGTCACTTTGTACAGAATGCGACTGCTATGCATATTGTGCATAGTTGCATATGTTTGCATACACACAACATGCTATGCATAATGTGTATAGTTGCATATGTGTGCACACACACACACAACATGGAGGTGCAAAGCAATGACAGCTATGTGTAGTACTGTGGTCACTGTAACTGTATGGGGTGTAGTGCCATTAGCCATCATCATCATGCATCATGTGGTCACTCAAGGCCACTAAAGTGTGCTAAACCACCGCCTAGCATGCTATACCTTTACCACAGTGCCGTGGCTAAGTTCACAATTACACACCCATGTTGCACAAGGGTGTGTGAGGTGCCCAATAGGGAGCATTGCCTAACATGACTTGTTATGTGTTGAAGAGTATTGCACAGCCCCATGCTAGGCCCCTACCCCTCAGGTATATTATGTGTGGTGTGTGGATGACATGTGGGATACTGAAGTGTGACCTTGCAGCGGGTGTCCGGTTACACTATGTGTAGCATGTCGAGGTGTACTGCATATGACAAACATGTTATGTTGTGTACATGTGTGTCAACTATGCTATCCAATGTGCAGTACAGTGTTGCCACATTTGTGTCTGGCGCTCTGTGCATTGCATGTGATTGAGGCAGCTACTGACTTTACTGAGATGTTTAATGTCTCACAGCAAACATGCACAGCATGCCTTATGCGTAGGTGTGTTATGTGTACATGGCCTACACCTCACCTATGACATGCACATTTCAATACTAATTTTAAAGTGTTAACACACTCACCAGCATGTATCGTCTGCCCTGCTGTCACTCCAGAGGGACCTACAAGAATATGACACAGTTTGTCAGTGGCCACAACTGTGGCATTGCTACTGTGAGTGTGCTAAACTACAGTAGAATAACAGGCATAGGTGTATGGATACTATTCAAAATATCAGTATTGCACACAATAGGCAGCACAACTGCTAAACACAGTACACATCTCACATATGCATAATCTAACAATACAGGTAACAATAGTCTACAGCTAAGGTATGTTACCTGCATGCTCCATGTCACCATGCTGGGTGGCTTCGGCCTCCATGATGACACTTGTGATGTTGTTGCTGCTGCAGGCCAGGAGCCACCACACTTAGGAGCAGTTCCTCCACTCTGGTGAGGGGGGGGGGTGTATGGCCACCCCACCACCTGTGGCAAGCTGTTGTCTATGGATATCAGACGCATGCCACTGGACATGTCTAATTAAATCACTGCAGCGATGGCGTACCTGCTCATATGTCCGGTTATGCATGCCTATGTCATTTACCCGACGAACAAGATCTTGCCACAGTGCAGTACGCTCATGCTGGTGCTGGCTGGCCCTGGAAAACAGCAGGGTATAGTGCTGAACCAGGCTGTGGTGGATTTCCTGTTCCTCTGCGGCTGTGTAGGATGGATTCCTTTAATGAGCCATAAGCCTGGAAGACAAGTAAACGATATGTGTGAGCAAGTCATGCGGCACACTTAACATTATACAGTACAGATATCAGTTAACTGCCATATATAGCATCTGTTCGTCTGTCAAAGGATACACACATTCAATACCACATATCAGTGCTCAGCCCACAACTGGCTGACAGTGCCTGCCACACTCCATATAACAAACCAGTATACACCAGTACTCAGCACACTGTTTGGGATCCAATGCACAGCCTCGCCACGGGGGTACATATCAAGCTAATGCATGAAGAAATATGTCATCCATTGCAATGAATGTGAAGTACAGTTACAGTATAACCAGTAACCCACCCTAGTCGTTGATGCCATACCCCTACCTAACATATGTGCACAGTTGTTAATATAGCTGGCATACTGCTGTAACAGAGTATACATGTTGCTAGGTACACACGCAAACCCTGCAACACACATGTGATTGTGGACATGGTACAGGCATCATTACACACACATCAGACATTCATACAACACACAAATGTATGCTGACACAGATGAGTATTTCCTGTGTACCTTACAGTACTGTGTGCCCCTACTTACAGAAACCTATGCCTGAGGTATGTAATCTGTGCAGACTACAGGAAACACACAAGACAGTGTTACCTGGGAATGTGAACATACACCATACTGTGCTGTTTAGGCCTACAGCTTCTAGTAGTACAACAGTTCAAATGTCAGCTGGATTCACCAGCAGTTCCACTTACTGAGCATACATGTATTGCTTCAGCCTACGATGGGACACCACATTCATAGACAAGGAACTACGTCACAAAATATGCCATCCTACTATGTCTGCATCCCAATAAATGACACATCTTTCTCTGGCCTCACACCTAGGACACAAATGACCATGACAGAAATAACCTCACACTAAGCTATCACACCGTTACAGACCTTGCACACATTCACTGTCACACTCATTCCACCTCACATAGCAGGTATTGCACTGAGTACATGTGTGTGTGCATTGTGTCATACATAGGTAATATGCTATTGGCCCTAGGGCCTACAGCAGCCTAGCCATATGCTACCCTGGCCTTTGACACACATGTAATTTGATTTCACCTGCTCCTGTCAACCGGATACACAGAGGTGATTCCCAGGGCATGTTACCTATCCCCCAGATAATCACCGGGGTATGTATGACATCTGCTACTAAGGAGCCTTGTTTGTTAATGCTGGGTGATTTACTCCAGAGTATGGCATATTTGACAATAGGAGCCTATCCCTCCAGCATGTGATGTTTAGTGAGGTGGTGTGGATTAGGGACCTAGGCTGTGTAGCCTGGTGGGATTGTGAGGTGTTGACATGGTGGTTGTCTGACTGCTATGGGTGTGACATACCTCTGTATGTTCGGCAGAGGTAACCTCTGGGTGGCCGGTATGCAACGCACTGTAGCTGTGGTTATGTCAGTCAGTCTGCATAGGGTATGTGTTTGAGGGCAGTATTACTCTTTGTGAGGTATGTCTGTGGCCTTTCCACTTGCTGTAGTTGTCATGTAAGGTACATACCACATGGGGCATTGAGATGAGTACAGCGGAACACTGACCTATATTTCCATACATGACACAACGTATGTGATGACATATACCACGTAGATAGATTACAAGACTAGTGTGGCACTGTGAATATCAAAGGGGAGGCTACTGTCCACCTGTGTCCCATGTTCCCTTCTGACACCTTCAGTGTTAGGCAGGCAATCACCTATCTGGTAGTTAGTGGGTAAAGTGTTTTGGAATGGGGTATGGCACTGCAGTATCAACACTGGTGTTCAGTCCATGCCTTAGTCACCAGGCACCTGTTGCAATACGTCTGACCCCGTGTCTCCCTCTCTCACTATATATATATATATATATATATATATATATATATATATATATATATATATATATATACACACATATCTATATATATCCATATATATCCATATATATCTGTATATATCTATATATCTCTATATATATCTATATATGTATATATGTATATATCTATATATCTATATATGCATATATCTATATATCTACATATCTATATATCTATATATATCCATATATGTATATATATATATATATATATATATATATATATATATATATATATATGTATATATGTATATATATATATATATATATATACATATATATATATATATATATATATCTATATATATATAGATATATATATATTTATATATATATATATATATATACCTGCAGTACTATTAGAGTATTTGGCGGGGAGTATATATAACAGTTTTTTAAAAATTAACTGTCATTGTTTGTGCTTCATTCTGAGGAAGTCTAACCATTGTGTTAGATGAAAAACATTTGTACTTTAGCGTTTCAATAAATTTTGCGGTTTCTCAAACAGTACGGCTTTTAGCGGTAAATTTATAAAATATTTTATTTTGCTGCTGAGCAGTACAAGAGCCTTGTCATACAGAGTGACTAAGGCACTTTTAAGCAGTTGTAAGTGGGTTTGCATGGGTTGGCGCAACTCTTAGCGATGCTAAGCAAAGCTTAGCTTAGCTTATTTTATGTTAGCAATACTAAGCTAAGCTTGGCGTAGCTTATCATATCTTAGCAATGCTAAGCTAATCGCACACATGCGCACACTGGTGCAAACACGCTTACTACTGTTTACAAGTGCTCACTCCCGCTAACCCCCGCACTCATTTCTTTGACAGAAAAGTAATTGGGGAGATAGGAATGTGGTGATAAAGGGTGCATAAAGAGGGGAAGACAGTAGGGAAACCAGCTTGGGATGTACACAATGGGTGTGGAGAAGGTCCATAGCTGCCTATTTCTTTACCAGCAACAGCTGTGCATATGCAATACATTAGTTGGGATAGTTGAAACCTTCCACCCCTGAGAGAGGGGTGAGGACAACTAAGTATGTTGTACTACCAGTTATGAATATCAGGCACATGCACTTTTTGTGAACTGCTATACTGTCATTAGTACGTTACTCACTTCTGAACAGTTTGTGGTTTGTTTGTGTTGACATTAGCACAGTCTGCTCAGGACAACTGGCCATATTTCTGTACTGTGTATGCCTACCTACACCCTTGGTTGTGCCTGACTACACGGGTAGATAGTACCTTTGGGAAGGGGTGCAGAACTGCAGAGTGCATTATTTATTATAGTGTGATGTTTATCTTACTGAACATGCAGAGTTGCTGTTTACCTGTAAGTCTATGAAGGCTTGTAGTCTGTCTGAGTTGCTCCCACCTGTGGACATATCCAGATGGTAGACAGAGGTCAGCGTAGTATTCTTTGACTGTGCACCACAGCAGTCTTTTCAGCACCTGAACAATGGCATTGTATCACAGGTGGTTGCTAGCAGTACATGGCTACATCCTTTGATATTTCTGTGTTGTACTTCTACATAAGGGCATGCTTGTGGGATTCATTCAACAGCAATTTGCAGAGTGTGTAACAGCAGACAAGCTGATATGCCTGTGTGTTTCTGACTCTTCCAGACCTCAGATACTCTCACATATATATTTGAACAGCCTCAGGGAAAGGTACATATAACTGGGATACACCTGTCATATAGTTCAGACATTTTGCAGTTCAGACTTTGGGGGATTCAGAGCATATCTATTACTACACATTTTCTGACATGCAAGCGGTGTCTACTCTCACTTATTGACATTTGTCATTAAGTGAGATTCAAAACCTTTCTGCCTACTGTTAGTACATTTCACAGGGAGTCAGAGGGGCACAGCTAACATTTGTTTACAAATCAGGGTCATCACTGTAGAGCAGTCACTTTTGGGAGGTCTGGCCTGTGACCTATGCAAATATGCCAGTGTTTATCCTGCTCTGATACTGTGTGGGGTTTGTAAGCTGCTACTGTAACCTTATTCCCTACTAGCATGGGTGATTCTCTTTTCACAGTCATGTCATGCAATTCAACAACACCTGCTGGTTAAGGCCCACAGAACAAGATATGTGTTATGCCATTCCTATTTTCCCTTTACATTCACTCATGGTAATGCATGATATATTGCTTTCAGCACTAAGTTATTGTATATTTGCTGTGGTGTAGTGGTACTTCATGCAGACTGGTGAGTCCAAGGTCCTGGGTTCGAGACTGACAAGGGTATTTTATTTTGCTGCTGAGCAGTACAAGGGCCTTGTCATACAGAGTGACTAAGGCACTTTTAAGCAGTTGTAAGCGGGTTTGCACGGGTTGGTGCGATGCTTAGCAATCCTTAGCTAAGCGCACACAAGCTCACACCTGCACACCCCCGCTAACTACTGCTTAAAAGTGCTTACTCACGCTAACCCCCGCGCTAATTTCTTTTAAAGAAAAGAAAATGGGGAGATAGGAAAGTGGCGAAAAAGGGGGCACAAAGAGGGAAAGACAGTAGGGAAACCAGCTTGGGATGTGCAGGATGGGTGTAGGGAAGGTCCATAGCTGCCCATTTCTTTACCAGCAACAGCTGTGCATATGTATGAAATTTGGTGTGAAATTTGAAACCTTCCACCCCTGAGAGAGGGATGAGAACAAAATATGTTGTACTGCCAATTAGAATTATCAGTTTACATGTCCAGCGGACATGTGTGGGAATTGGGCAGCTATGTATAGGGCGTATTTTTTTTTGTGGGAACAGATTGCCCTTTTTTTTTTTTTTTTTTTTCAGGTGAGAGTGGAATGTGAGGTAGAAGATGTAGGTATATTTGGGGAGGTAGGTTGGGAAGGTAAACAGACAAGACTAACAAGATGCATACAGGGGTGGAGTTTGACACATGGGGTGGGTGAACACAATTGATGGGGAAGGTTGTTTGGAAATTGCAAGCCCATAAGCCCACAGATGGTAACAGTGGAACTGAGATCCCCACCCATGGGCAGTCACCACTGCACCTTCACAGCCCCGAGGGTGGCTGTGCTGGGGGCTGAGTAGGACGGGCAGGCTCTCCCGAGAGACGTGCCACTCTCGCCTCAAGCTGGCATAGGGGATCAGCGACTGAACGCTGGATCTCCCTACGCACCATAGCCCTGACCCTTCAAAGGGTGACAGGTGGCCCTTCTCAGCCCATGCTTGCATGGGGGGGACGAGCCCCATCCCCTGCAGCACTTCCACCCGAAGGTGGCACAGGACCAATGGAGGAGGGGAGCCCAGGCTGGGCACCGGAGCTGCTGGTGCCAGGTGCACTCGCCAGCTGAGGAGGGACAGGTGGGCCCGCTGGGACTGGCCTTCCCATACGTTCTGTTATTAGGTGTGTTTAATTACAACATAAACAACATCATTCCAGATTAGTTGTAACAGCATGCAGTAATATTCCCATTAACCCAACACACCAAGGTTCCAACAGTTGAACAGCAAGCATAACACATGCATATATTGAATGACAGTGGATATTCCAACAGCATGCAGGGATATTTGGTAGCAACAAGCCACCATGAACATGGTGTTTGAACAGGGCACATGCATCAACATCAATCCAAATATTTATAAAACAATAGGACATATGTCCCAACAAATACTTAAGGTTACACATACCCATTGAGGTGTGGAATTGCATGGTTTACGCACATACGGTAGGGTGTAGAAAAAACCTCGGTTAACATCTTATAATGACCTTTTAGTCTACACTACATTCCCAGTGACTGCAAGTGTATATCCCCTACCTGTATTATTACACTTGCCACCATACATTAGGTTGTGTCATGGGTTTGGCTAGTTCAATATATGCCTGACCTATATCTGACATACTAACTGTCCAGGATGCAGATGTTACTGCTACATATTTTTTGTTTGCATTTATATTTCTTTATCTACATATCTGGGATGTTTTCACATGACATTTTCACTTCAATTTGTACAGAACCCTGCATTTCTTGACACACACTCACATTTCTGGTGAATAATTATATGCTACATGTGTGCCAGGTTTACTTATTCATGCCAGCCAGTAACTAACTATTGTGGACTGTATATATGTTTCACAGCTACTAGCACTTCCATCACCCACTTTATATGGGACTGCATAACTCTGGGTTGCCAGCACATTTTCAAACAGTACTGTTTGTATAATGCAAAGGTACAACAACATTTCATTGTCTATGACACAGACACTCTCTGGGTTTTAGACCTTTATTAATGACATTGCACACTTTTCCACAGGCTCACTCCTTTATTTGTTTTAACAGTGTTTATGGCAGACATGTTCAAGACATATTATACCTTTATTAATAGGTTAGAACAATCTTTTTTCAGGCTCACTCACTTATGTTATATGACAGTGCCTGCAGGGATATTATTCCAGACATATGTTACCTTTCTTAATGGGTTACTACACTCTTTTTCTGCCTCTCTGACATTTTTATCTGACAGTACATGCAGAGGACTTATTCAGGAAATTCTATGGCTGTTTTATTGGACTACAACACTTTCTTTCATGCTCCCTCCCATATTTTATATAACAATACATGCAGAATAATCACTAACCTGCCTGGTGGTGCAGCCTTAGCAGCCTATCAGCATAGGCTTGCTGATTCACAGCACGGTCACCTGCAGCTGTAAAGTAAATGAAGGGATATTGAGACATACCTATCTGTTATACATACTCCATTATCAATTCTTACATACTGCATTCCATGGCTACATACTCAGTTGTGGGGCATTCTGCATCCCACGGGCCTCCTGTATCCACTGGTTCAGGCGGTCCTGCTTTCGTCTCTTCATGTCTGCATGGTGGTGATGGACCTGCTCACCAGTCCGAGGAACGCCTGTGGCACTGGTGAGGTCACGAGCTAACCGGTTCCAAGCCTCTGCCTTGTACTCGGTCCCTTGGAACTGGCCCTGCAGTAGTCTTGTCTCGTGACGGTGGAAAAGGAGCCAAACCATATATATGGACTCCTCGATGCCCCAACGTTGCGCTCGGAAGCATGAACCCTCTCCTGCACCTGCCATTCTGACTGCAAATGTGAGCTACAATCAGTTATGGCGAGTATTCCTGCCTATGGGGCTTAAATATGCCGCATTTCCCGCACTTTTTTGTGATTGGCCATTTTGTAAAATTCTCAGCTGACTGCAGACTTGCTTAGTAATGGTTAAACTACCATTCGTAAGTTTATGAATGTTAATAGTGGCTGCTTCCCTTATGTTGTCATGGCTTAGTGGTTCTGTACTTTGATTATGATGCACAGGGTCCTGGGTTCGAACCTTCTCATTCTTTTATTTTAATACTGTCTAGACAGGTTAGGGGGTGTGGCTGCGTTTAAGCAACTTAGCTCTACGTTGCTCCCCGGTGCCCTATGGTGCCCTGGCTGGCGCAGCGCGCACATCTGCACAAACACATTGCGCTGGGTAAAGTGCTTTTAAACTTTGGGCAACTCTATTGCGCTGGGTAAAGCGCTATTAGACTATGGGCAACTCTGTTTAGGTGGGTGAAGCACTGTTACACTATGGGCAACTCTGTTTAGCTGGGTGAAGTGCTATTAAACTATGGGCAACACTGTTTAGCTGGGTAAAGCGCTATTAAACTATGGGCACCTCTGTTTAGATGGGTAAAGTGCTATTAAACTATGGGCACCTGTGTTTTGCTGTGTAAAACGTTTCTTAACACCAGGCTATTATATATCTGGGTCGTTTAAAAATATATATTTTGTTCACTGATACATTGGCCATATCACTGCTTTTAATAAAATTTTAATCATATATGTCTGGTATTATTTCAAATACTGATTTAAAACATAAATAAGAAGGGGAGTGGTGGGACTCGAACCGTGAATGCCTTCTCTTTGCGCATACGCTCTACCATTATGCTATTGCTATTTGGATTAATTTGCATAAATAGTTCTTATATGCTCTTCAATGTCACAATTGCGAACCGTGGTTAAGCAATGGGCACACCCGCGCAAACAAGCGCAAATACGGGCAGCTATATCGTGGATTTAAAAAAAATAAAATTAATATTTTACGTTTTATAACTGTGATGGGGTTTACAGTGTCAGGGAGTGTGGTGTTGGGTGCAAGTACATTTGAGTAAACTTGCTCTTGTCTGTTGACATTATGCTTTTTAAAACTTTGCAGGGGCATGGACTTTTAGACTGCTCGGCAGTCGGACACACCCCCTGCTTGCCTACTCAGTCCGTGTAAGAGTTACGGATGAGTCAGCGTGCCCTCATGAATATTCATGGCACGCTGACATCATACCGTTCAACTGCAGCCTCCGAGTAAGACATATTAAGCCTTACACAGAGGTTTTGTGAATCCGGGGGATTGTATTACAATATATACTGTATTTACATAGATTAATACAAATATTAATACACATATGATATGTATAATACACATATACCATCATTAAATGTAAGTATGAGCGTTTATTTCTCATTCGTAAATCAAATGTCAGAGTCAACATTGTTATAAAATGGGTCAGTAACAGGCTGTCTGACAGATCATTTAAGGTAAAATTTGAGAACATATTAATAAATGATAGGAAGTTTAAGATGGGGATGCCCCAGGGTGCTGTGATTAGGCCATTGCTGACTAACCATTTTATTTCTGACTTTCCAACTCAAGGTGAGGTATTAGTCAGCAAGAATGCAGAAGTCACAAAAATTGGGGAAGTTATTAATTCTGTCAGTGACCAGGCTGTATTACATGATTTCTTGGGCACCATTCTGCTCTGGACAACAAACAAATGGATAGTTTTTAATGTCAGCAAAACTGAGGTCCTGCATTTTGGGACATCACATATTCCTTATGTCTTGATAATATTATTATAAATGCTGATAGTAAAATCAGGGACTTAGGTCTGGTGGTGGATTTTAGATTGAATTATGAAGATAATCTTACATTTGTACTAAAGAACTGATACGTTGGGATTAGGGGTATTCTACTCCATAATGAGATTTTTTTTTTATTTCACTCTATAAGGAGGTTGGAAGACCACTTATTGAATATTGTTGTGCTGCTTGAGTTTGCAACTGTTTGCAACTCTCTAGGTTAGAAAAAAAAAATCAAAAGTTTTTCACCAAGCAGATTGAAGGTGTAAAACAGCAAAACTGCAACAATAGATTGGTTCAGTTATCCCAAATATCTATAAGTTTAGATTGATTAGAGAATAGCTTCTCCTTGTGTATAAACAACATGGTACTATCTTCTACACCAGGGCAAGAATTTTGTCAGTGTATGAGAAAATAACATTTTTTTTTGTAAAAATGTCAGCAATTCCACAATAGGGAATAGTTCTTTTCACCACAGGGCTGGAAAACTGTGGAATGACCTCCCATAGAAATCAGAAAGGCATTTATCCTTCCCAAGATTAAAATACATATTGATAACTGTTTTGAGGATGGGGTTTAGCATTTAGTATTATTTGACAAACTCTTTAAGGCCCTGCTGAGGCTTCAAGATGGATACGCTTTGAACATTGAACACCCTCTGATTTAAGAATTATCTCTCTCATTGCCCATTACCAGATTCTTTGATGACTCAATACTGATCCACTGGGCCAACAGATTGTTAAACAAAGAAAAAAATACAGACGTATGCATGTTGGAGCACTGTCTACACTGTTATTTGAAGTGTTGCTTCTGTTTATCCTTATACTTTTCTTCTCAGTATTGACAACAATGATCTCCTTTAAAAATAAGCAAATATTTAACAGATGGTGTGATCAAAGTCAAAGTAAACTTTATTGTCATTCAGTTATACAGCTTGTGCATCACTGAATGAAATCTCATTACTCCTTCTCAAAGTGGAGGCATTTTCACACAGACAATCTGTATTACAACAGTTACTACATACATGACACATATTATTGTCTTAGACACTTAACTAACTATATATAAAAATTGCACCAAAAGGGGGGACTTTTTGTGGTAATCATATTGCACATTTAGGATTGCTGTAATCATTATTGCACATTAGGATTGCATAAGAATATGAATTAAGAGAATGCCAGTGCGATTATTACACCAAAGGTATTGCACAAAAATATGTGATACTATTGTTGGAAATTCCAATAGCCTTTTCATAGTTCAGAGCTCTGCGTAGTGTTGAGTTATTATGAGTTTAGTAGTCTGACGGCCTGTGGAAAAAAGCTCTTGCTCTTGTTGTATCTGGCTGTTTTGCACCTCTTACTGTGGTAGCATTTACCAGAAGATAAATAGGTGAACAGTCCATGGGCAGGGTGGGTAATGTCTCTCATAATCTTGTTGGCCCTACTGAGAAATTGCAACAGGTGCATTTCTTGGATGGCAGGGAATGTGCTTCCAATAATTTCCCCTGCTACTTTAACCATTTTTTGAAGGGCCTTGTTCTCCGAGGTTGAACAGTTACCATACCAGGTTGTGAGACTGTCAGTTAGTATACTCTCTGTGCTACCCCCACCAAAGATAATAAGGACTGGAGAGGGGAGGTTTGCCTTTCTTATATTTTGTAGGAAATTAAGGTGCTGCCTCACTATCTTGATAATGGCAGTAGTATTAATGCTCCATGTTAGGTCATCTGTGATATGTACCTCCAAGAATTTTGTGCTGATCACACCCATATCTAACCCCCGGCAATGAATTTTAAAATGCCAAGCAGTAGTGTATTTTCTTTACTGAAAACAGTCTTGTACCAATCACCAGGAAAGTTTTATTATTGAGAGTATTGATGAATTTTTCATGTTAAAATAAATCAAACTGTCATGAAGCCAAAAACACTCTTGCTAAACTAAACAAGGGGCTCTGAATCCTGATCATATCGAGCAAAACCAGATATGAGGTAAAACTAGCCACCCAAATGAAAGATAACCACAAAGCCCTATTTAACTATGTTAGAAATATCAGAAACAATGCCCAACACCCTGCATGGCTCAAACTAAATTATACCACCTTCTCAGACCAAGAAGACATTGCCAGTGTACTACTGGAAACAGTCAGACCCAAATTCAACTTCCCTTCCAGTATTATTCTCAGAAAAAAGACATATATTTTCCCTCATTAAATCTTCCAGAACAAGTTTTTGAGGCACTTTATAACACCAAGAACACTATGTCTGTGTGACCAGATAACATGCCAAATTTTCTAATGACTAGCTTGAAAAATGAATTATCAGACCCCCCTGCAGAGGCTATTCAACATTAGCATTAAAACAGGCATTTTGCCTAATGAATGGAAGATAGCAACAACCATTTCCTTGCACAAAGATGATGCAGCAACAAATCAGGGCAACTGCAGACTCATAAACCTGACCAGCCTCTTCTGCAAAACTATAGAAGGGATAATTGTGGAGCTAATAAACAGGAATATAGGTGACATAAAGAGTCTTTACCCAACCCAGTTCTGTATGTCAAGGGCAGGTCCATGGCAGGTCCAGCCTAGTTAACTTGGTCGGCTTCTTCAAATAAAGTCACTGAGCAATAGAGAAAAACAGGTCGGTACACATTGCCTATCTGGACCTTGCTGAGGTGTGTCACATCATCCCACACTCAGGCATCTTAGATAAACTCTTCCATCTAAATGTTAATCCCTGTGTAATTTGAGGTATAGCAAGTTGGCTCACAAATAGAACACAGGAAGTAATAGGGAGTGAATTTACCACAACCAAAAGACCTGTCTCTAGTAGAATGACCCAGGGTTCACCCCTTGGGCCATTTCTCTTCGACATTTCCTTCTCAGAAGGAAACACCAATGTTAAGAAATTGGGGATGACCAAGCATTTAGACAATTGCAAACTTGGTGCCATCATAAACTTCTCAGATAATACCATGATGCTTCAAGAGGACATGCCCTAAACAAATAGCTGGTGCTAACCATGGTCTGAAACTAAATGCCAAGAAGTTATAACACCCTTTGTAACTACCATATTGACTACACCCTCCTGGAAACTGATCCTATAGTTAGTGATCTAAGAACCTATGTTGCCAATGAAGTGTCCTTTGATCAACACATATCCACTATTGTAAGGAAGTCTTTTTTCATTACACAGCTTATTTTAAAGGGTATGGCATCCACATCCAGGGACATAATAGTGCCTCTGTACTTGGCAGTCAGTAGGCTGGTCATTGAGTGCAATGCCTCTTTCATTATGTACCTGCCCAAAACTTGTCACAGCTGAAATTACTACAAAAAAATGAAAAAATGCACAAACCACCAAAGAAAATTGTAACACAAACAGTATGCAGGCAATAAGAGCCAGTGAGCCCTGAACTAATCCAATGTGTGCTTTAAATAAAGCCAACATGTCCAGTTCAGTACAATTCAGTACAAGGATGCTTTCTTTATTCAGACAAACAAGAAGGTATAAGTGCTTTCGTTCCAAAAATTACAACAGGAACTTCATCAGATACAAGGAAATTAAGGAAGTAAACTGTTTTAAATAGGAAATCTTGCATGACCTCACTTCCTGGATTAGTGAAAACCACTCCCAAGTTTGAAACAGTCTTCTGAAACAGAAGTCTGAAATACTACACATAAATGTGCCAGCACAAAACAGTATAAATATTAAAATATAAAAATATAAAAATACATATAAAAACTGATTGTGCAAATGTCAACACCATAAACTATATATTATAAACACAAGAATAAATATGTAAATATGTGTATATATAAAAATGCTTTTAAGATGCTTTTAAAATATATATATGTATATAAAAACATATAAGTAAAATATGCATACAGTTAAAAATCCATTAGGAACAAATGAATAAATTTCATGTACATATACATACAACAGGTACGAAGGCCATTTAAAAAAAAAATTGTACCATATCCATATCCATATCTAAAGGGAATGTTTCAACTATCAAGAGCCCTCAATTTAAGCAGACTGCTTATAGAAAGGCTGTCATTTAAGCCTGGTCATTAGGTGGCATCAAGTGGTAATTGCCATAGCAACTCAGCTTTTTCGAGTAGATATTGCCAGGATGCCTCCCCCTATTATATCTTTTTTGGACTTCAAGAACTAAAAATTTGAACTAGTGATTGTTGTACTCACTAATCACATTCACTTCACTAGCATCCTTTGTAATCCTAAGGTGCTAGCTGATCCTATTTTTAAGCTTACGTTCCATCTTCCTCAATTTACATATTTATTCTTGTGTTTATAACAGAGTTTAGGGTGTTGACATTTGCACAATCAGTTTTTATATATATTTTTATATTTTTTTATTTTGATATTTATACTGTTTTGTGCTGACACATTTATGTGTAGTGTTTCAGACTTCTGTTTCAGAAGACTGTTTCAGACTTGCGATTGGTTTTCACTAATCCAGGAAGTGATGTCATGTAAAATTTCCTATTTAAAACAGTTTACTTCCTTAATTTCCTTGTATCTGATGAAGTTCCTGCTTTAATTTTTGGAACAAAAGTGCCTATACCTTCTTGTTTGTCTGAATAAAGAAAGCATCCTTGTACTGAATTGTACTGAACTGGACATGTTGGCTTGATTTAAAGCACACATTGGATTATTTCAGGGCTCACTGGCTCTTATTGCCTGCATACTGCTTGTGCGATGATTTTCTTGGTGGTTTGTGCATTTTTTCATCTTTTACTAGCATTTTGGATTGTCACAGCAGATGGAGGCAGAGCAACAAATCCCTGGACTGAAAATTTAAAAATTACAGATGGACAATGCATACTTTAGTGAGTACATTAAGTTAAAAATAGTTCCCAAAGGCCTGCATGTCTGGCGTTTCCTGACTGGACTAGTTGCTAATTCTGGTTTCCACAATTAACTTTCGGCCTTTTTTGATAAATGGGGTCTAGAATACATGGAAATGGTGGTAAAACATAATGAAATGAGTACTGTTGAACTGAGTCAGGAAGTAAAGACTTTGGATGAACGTATTACTAATGACCCTGGGTTCGGCACTAACAGGTTTGACTACAATAGGATTTTCAGTTCTATTTATGAACAAATGACTGTTATCAAAAACAGAAAAATTAAAAAGCTCATCAGGGATGAGAGGGACTTTGCCAAACATGTGACTTACCCACCCCCACCCCCCTCACAAGAATGGCATCTATTGAAACCCCCACATTAAACCAATGAAGCTGCAACTAACATGGACATTGAAATTGATTCAAAGGATGAACATTTTTTAGGGGAAGAAAACTTTCCCCAATTGAGACAGTCAGAATGCCTCATGAATCAGCAGGGGTGGGGTACAAACTTTCAGAACAATCATTTTCAAGCCCCTGCACAGAGAGGCAAAGGCCGAGTGAACAGGGGAAACAACTATCATCCATGGAGGGGGAGGAGACCAGAGAGACTGATATTTTATCACAGTCTATACCTGACATTGTTCGAGGGGAAAGTTCGCCAACTTTACATATTGACCTCAACAGTACTGGAGACTTTAAAGTTTACAATTATACTGACATTTCCTTGAATGTAATGACTTGTGATTTCTTGGCAAAAGGTTTTATGTTTGTTCCTAGTCAATACTTAAACACTGTGAATACACTGGCTGATTTAAAACTTTATGTGAAGAAACTGAATTTACAGGTTTTGTTTCAAGGGGTAGAACAGGTACGTAAACCACTCAAGGTATCCAGTTCTTACCATCCCCCCATCCATCCTATTTTAGCTTCCTTTGAGAGAGTTTGTGAACTCAATATTAGAAATCTAGGTAACAGGTTTAGAAACAATAGTTTCAGTTGTAATTTAACTAAAGAGTAGAGAGATGAGCTTAATTGTTTAAACAACTATATGGCATAAAAATGACAAAACCAGATCAAGGGGATGGGGTTGTCATTATGAGAACTGATGACTATATCAATAAAATGAAATCTATCTTGGAGACAGATACTTACTGTGAAAGTTCCTTAAATGAGTTAAATGGCACATATAATAGAATAAGGGGGTACATCCAGGACTTATTTATTGATGGTCTCATTTCAGTCCATGAACTACACTAACTGACAATGGAATTTCCAATTACACCCACAATTTATGGTTTGCCAAAACTCCATAAAAACATTCAACAACCACCCATGCATCCCATTGTTGATGCCCAGGGATCAATCATGCACCCCTTAGCTAAATTTCTGGATACTGAACTGACAAAGTTATTTTTGGATGAACCTCACCTATATATTGATTCCTGGGACTTCTTAAGGAAAATCAATAACACTTGTTTTAGGTCCGACTTTTTATTTATTACAATTGAAGTAGTAGATTTATATTCTGTCATCCCACATTCCATCGTGGAGGAATGGTTTTGTGATTATTTGTTTTCTAAGGGAATACCCCAGGACAAAATCAATATGTACAAACAGATTTTGGATATGGTGCTGAGAAGCAACTTTATCTTGTTTGACAATCAGCATTATTTACAAACACAAGGGGTTGCTATGGGTTCAGCATGTGGGGGGCTGTACACCAATATTGTCATGTTGGAATGGGAAAAACATACTTTGAAACAATCAACATATTTCTGATTCTGTAATACTTACACAGAGTATTTTGATAACATGTTTATTTTATGGGAAGGCCCTAAAAAACAAATTCCTGAATTCATTAACTATATTAACAACTCAACCTCTTTTTTGAGGTTCACATATAGTGTTAATGCATGTGAAATTTCCTATCTTGATGTTCTGTTAAAGAATGATCTGGAACAACAGAGATTTGTTGCTGAAATTTTCAGAAAATAAACCTATTCCAATAGTTTTCTGCATTTCAACAGCTGCCCCTCATTCACTCAGAAACATGCAGTTATTAAGGGGCAATTTGTGCGTGCAGCATACATGATGTCAACTTGGATAGGTTTTACCAGAGAATGCCTTAACTTGAAGGAAATGTTCTTGAGAAGAGGCTACCCCCCCCCCCAATTTAATTGACATCATGAAGGAGGTTAATGAGAAAAGAAAATGTGGGTATTTTGCACCAATTATAAGCCCCCCTAATACTGACCATCCCAATGTGACTGGGTTGAACATAACTGAAATAGTCATGGACACTGTTATGAATGACCAAACAATTGTCCATAACCAGGAAATATATAGGGGGCACCATTCCTCTGGGTCTGAAGTAACTAATAACCACACGAGTTTTTCAACTGTCTTCTATCAAAAAGAGTAGGGGATATTCCCTAAAGCCTAACCACATTTCCCCTAGTAGTATAACTTCTGCCATTGGCCTCCCCTGAAAAGAGGATGCAAGCCTAGTGGGATTAACCTGGTCAACAAAGGATAAATAAATAAACAAACAAACAAATAAATAAATACATAAATAAATAAATAAATAAATAAATACATAAATACATAAATAAATAAATAAATAAATAAATAATATCAACTGTGAGATATACATAACACTGTGATGAAATATAAGCTAATGCAGTAGATTACAATTCAGGCCTAGACTGATAAAGTTCTGAGCAAACAGTTTAGTCCATTTCTTGATTGCTTTATGACTGACTATTAATATTGTAGTTGATACTGATGTCAAAACATTATGCACTGATTATCTGATTTAGAAAAAGATCTCAGAATTATGGCACATAAGATAATTCTGTTTAACTTATAGATGTGAATGAAGAGTGCAATATCAGTTTTTTGATTATGAATATGGAAGTATATTACAATATCTCTATGTTCTGCTTCAAAAGGCTTATATTTTGCATAATGCAAATACAATTCCCTTTGAATGTATTGTTATGATATTTGTACATTCTTTTATAATCATAGAACGTTTATCCTAATTTCCCTGTGTAAATGAGGTCTAGCAAGTAAAAACAAGACAGTCAAAATAAAAATATATAAATGCAAAGAGATTACTTTCATTTGTTTAGTTTATCTACCTGTTTTATTGTTACTTGTTTACATAAAAACTGTCACTGTTTTTATACTACCTTTATTGCTGAAATAAGTATGCTTACCAAAAATATTACTTCAAAATCGTGATTTATTTTCAGTTTTAGTCTTGACACAGTTCATTTTTAATTTATATTTCAATGTGGCAACTGTTAAAGGTGGAAGAAAGATTTGATTGGTTATAAATTTTAACATGGCATATCTGCTTTATGTCTTACAAGTTGATATATATATATATATATATATATATATATACATATATATATATATATATATACATAAATATATATATATATATATATATATATATATATATATATATATCTATATATATATATATATATATATATATTATTTATAAGAATAGTTTTGTACGCCATAAGTGGTGTGTATTGAAGTATTTGGTTATTGGTTTGCTCCAATGCAAAAAAAATCCTTGAATTGCTTATGTTTAGGCTATTCAACTTTCATGAAGCACAGACCAAAAAAAAAAAAAAAATCAGACAACTTTATTTTTTTATGCTCGATCTATATGCTGCATTAAAAGTGAGGTGAAAAATAAAGAAAAGTAGAAGTAATGAAGAATACAGTGTGTGTGTGTGTGTGTGTGTGTGTGTGTGTGTGTGTGTGTGTGTGTGTGTGTGCATACGTAGAGAGAGTAGAAGTTAACTAATAAGAAGAAAGAGAGAATACATTCCTTACAACAAAAGTCAGAGTCAATGTTTAGATATTCTGCAAAAGTCTTTCCATCACCAACATTGTTTGAACAATAAGAAGTGGGAAGAAACTATAAGGCCTGAATTAACTGAGTGATTGTAATCATCAATAATTTACAAAAACCAGGATCATTCAGTTGAATCAGGGACAATTGAGAGAAATAGGGGTGTTGCAATGCCTAGCATTGCATGGATTTTTTCCATTCATTTGATCACAACTAAATATCTAAGATGTATTTAGTCAAGAATATGGCTGTAATTGCTGTGCATAGTTGTGTGTGTGTGCACTTACGTGAACATGAAATATTTATAAAACTTATATTTTGGTTTAAAATACTTCCACCAGCTTTGCATTCAAAATGTAAGTTATATAAGTATTCACATTAAAAATAAAAGAAACAAATGTATATACTAATATAAAACAGATATGAAATAATTTAAAAGATAGCCCCTTGGCAGTCAAATCTTTGCCCAATAACTCCCACCTTGTTGGAGATTATTGCTTGATGAACATTCTGTGAACTTCTGTTTATTTGTCTAACTACCCAATTAAGCAGTATAGAGCCAATATTAGGGCAAAGCTTATTCACACTTTAAGCACAGGCCTTCATATGTATGTTTACATATTGCATCAATTTCATACTTTGAACAAAAACTGGAAATAAAATTAAGACAGTGATATTTCAATAATCAGGGCTCTACTGGTCATCATCTTTCCCATGAACAAAACATATGATTATACCATCCTGCCAAAAAACATTGATGAGACCTGCTGATGCAGATTGAGAACAGTTTGTATAAATTCTGTGTACCTAGATTTGAAACATGATAATTTCTAAGGCAATCTAAGTTACATCTGCATAATACACAGATGCACACACATACATGCTCACAAAGAAAAACAAGAAGTCAGTGCTATGCTATGTAACAGATGACTGCCCATTGATATTCAGCTTAAAAATGTTTGAACTTTTTATATATGTGTTATATATCTAATGATTTTTTGTGTTTATCATCTATTTCATTAACATGTGAAGGAATATTGGCATTAAATACATAATTTTTGTTTTGTATAACAATTTGAGCAACAGTAATTGGTAGAAATAATGTGGCAAATAAGCCACTGACATACTGCTATTACATTTTAATTTAATATGAGTGAAGAAGAAGTATGTTTTCTGATGTATATATAAAATATGATTACCACAATACTGTTAAAAGTATATGGGTTAAAATAACAGATAATATCTGATTGTTGCATATAAAATTCCATAGTAGAATGTGTAGGAGATATGTCTACTCAATGTATAAGAAGAGCATTGGGACAGTATGTATCGCAGGATACCGCTATACATGTTTTTACATTTCAGTGTCAGTAGCACTGTCAGAGCAGCAGCAGGAGGAGGCACATTTACGTTTAATGCCTGGAACATCACAAGTCCTTATACAGGCACTGTCATTACATACCGTCTTTTATTTCTCATTCAATTATCAAGTGGTCTTGATAATCTTTATCATTTCCTTCTTCATTCTTTCCTTTAAAGCACTTAATAAAACAGAAGAAAAGAAACTCATGCATAATTTTCAAATATGTTTTTAATTTTGTATAATCAAGGCCAGCATTTAATTCCTACTGCTTGTTCTCCCTTCTTCATATTTAATCATGTTCTTGGCTATATTTTTAAAATTCTCATATTTATTAAAGTGAAATATTCCTTATGCTTTTACTTCATATGCTTTCATAATGACACGTCTTTTTCCTTCTGAAGTTGATGTGGCATACAAAGCAAATGTTTACCATGTCGCAAAACAGTGGAACTCACACCTGATAACTAAAAAAACACTGAGAAAAGAATAAAGCACATACTGTGCTAATGATCCAGATCCAGAAAGGGAGTTCATCACACAGGAAATTCCAAACACTGTTTATTACAAAATTCTCATAAAAGAACAAAAAAAAAAAAAAAAAAAAAGAGTCTCATATTTAAAGAAATTAAAACTTAAATCATATTTAATGATTCATATTAGTAATAGAAAAATAAAACAAAGTATAATCCACAGGGTAAATGCTCTGTTGCAGAAAGATATGTAAAAAATATAAACGCTGTACAAAAACTCACAACGGAGCAACCAAGCAAAATCCCAGAGTCTTCAAATTCCTTGCACATAAAATTTATTGGAGAAAAACAGTAAAACGGTAAGCGCTTTCTTAGTAATAGAACCATAAGAGCAGCTGCGGTGGTGCAGCGGTTAGCAGTGCTGCCTCACAGTAAGAGGTTCTCCAGTTCAATCCTCAGCTGGGGTGCCTTCTGTGCGGTGTCTGCATGTCCTCCCTGTGGTCACGTGGGTTACCTCCGGGTGCTCCAGTTTCCTCCCAGCCTTAAATAGGAAACCACTAATTACACATCAATTAATTCTTAAAACAACATACTATATATTGAAAAAACAACATATTATATAAAACATGTATCCAATATAATTTGAAAATATGAGCAGATAATACCTAACATTACCTAAAATGTTATGTTAGATAAATTATAAATGATATATCAATCCCCTGAATAAGAAATCTAACCTAATATATGTCTTAATGTTAATATCCTAGATAAGCTAATAGCCTAATTGATACCTGGATACTTTGTGGCATGAAGCCTAAGTTGCCATCTTAGCTCACAGATATCCAAGTGGACATCTAGGCATCTACCTTGTGGATCTTTAAACAAATGTTGGATCACAAAAAAATCTAAAAACATGGTCTCTACATTCGATAATATGCCTTACTAATACATTAGTTTGTCTGCCTATTATGTCTGATGTATAATAACTGTTCACTTATTCTGTTCATAAAAGGTCTAGCAGTCTTACCTACAAAAAAAAAAAGATAGGTCTTTTAAAAATATAATAGAAGGTACTAAGATAAATAGGAACACCAGCATGAATAGAAGAAAAGGGAATTTTAAGTGTCAGCACTGCAACTTTTGCCCCCATATTTTAGAAACTGGGGGCAGTTTTGTGCAACTTTTACCCCCATATTTTAGAAACTGGGGGCAGTTTTGTGTTAAATGGAAAAGCATTGAAGATCAATGGGCATTTTAATTGTAGCACCACTAATGTGGTTTATGTAGCTAAGTGTTTAATGTGCCCTATTTTTTATGTGGGTAAGACTGCTAGACCTTTTAAGAACAGAATAAGTGAACATTTATTGGACATCAGACATAATAGGAAAACTAATGCATTAGCAAGGCATATTAACAAATGTAGAGACCATGTTTTTAGATTTTTTTGTGATCCAACATTTGTTTAAAGATCCACAAGGTAGATGCCTAGATGTCCACTTGGATATCTGTGAGCTAAGATGGCAACTTAAGCTTGATGCCTCAAAGTATCCAGGTATCAATGAGACTATTAGCTTATCTAGCATATTAAAATTAAGACATATATTAGGTTAAATTTCTTATTCAGGGGATTGATACATTGTTTTTTACAATATAATTTATCTAACATAATATTTTAGGTGATGTTAGGTATTATCTGCTCATATTTTCAAATTATATTGGATACATGTTTTATATATGTTGTTTTTTCAATATATGGTATGTCATTTTAGGAATTAATTGATGTGTAATTAGTGGTTTCTATTTAAGGCTGGGTTAGTAATGTGTGTGGGTATTTTGTAATTTTCTTCTGAAAAAGTCCCTTATCATAGAAGGGAAGAAAGCACTCAACTGTTTCAATAAAACAGTTCATGTTAGCTGTTGGTCCTTCACTGTGGCTTTTGTTCTGGAGTTTATTGGAATACATTTGGCATCATTAAAATAATCAATGTTTTCTGATTGGAGAATGCAGGAAGATAGGTCAACTACATCAATAGTGGCAAAAATCAAACCAGGTTCCAACAAGTGACTTTTAATCCTATTCAAAATGTCTAAAGAGTCTTTAGTAATGTGAGAAAAAAATAGGTTTTAGTTTCCTATCTATGTAAAGTGTCATGGGGTATACTTTAGACTACTGAGTTGCTACTATTCACTAAAAGGAAGGCTCATTAATGTCCTTATGGACCTTGGGCACACCTAAATAAGGTAGGAATAACAGAGTTCTTTATAGTTAAAAGCTCATGTATAACTGGTGTAATTGTTTCCTGCATCAAACAGGCTAGTAAGAAAAAAATATGCCTTTATATGCAATGTTGACTTCATTGCATGACACCTACACATATGTTTGTCTTGTAACATACCAAACATAACAGAAAAATAGTCAATAGTATGAAATTAAACTCTTCTCCCTCCTTTATCTGGTTTCAATATAAAAAGGGATCTGCTTTCAGGAAGGTCTTTAACAATGACCTTTCTCGATAATTAAGGTTGTAATGTTAACATCTGGCTTTTCTTTTAGCCAAAATATCTAAGTCCTTTCACTATTTTTTTCAAAACGGCTATAAAAGAGTGCAGGACAGGGTTCTATCTTCAAAGCAGAAAAATTCAACTTCCTTGTAAACAATCTAAGTATGGTTAGGGAATCAACAATGTCAATCCTTTTTGCAAGTATGAGGGTAAGTTAAGTTGTGTCTTAAACAATAAAAAAATAAGGAGCATTAACATATGTGTTACTGTAGTGAAATATTTTATAACCTTCATGCATCAAAACTATCCCTTCATGGCTAAATGTAATGCCACATGTACTGTTGGTAGTGTTATACATCTCTTTTTCCAGTCCTCTGTTGTATCCCCTCTGGGATTTGTTCCTGCCTTTAAAACCCTTCCAATATCCATTGAGTGGGCATAATTGGTTTTGCACAATTAGTTTGCTGTGAATATTGGCTCTACTGGCTAATCTTTCTGATCTTCAATAGGGTGGGATTTTACTGAAGGTTTTCACTTTATTCTTAGTCAGTCCACTGTAGTACATTAAGGTAGAATAATAGGCCTGAAAATATAGAGTCAGACTTGTGTTATCATGTATGCATTCAGTTTCAGGGAAAGACAGTTTAGTAGAAAGGTAAAAATAATATTGGTGGCTAAGCATGAGATATGCAGAAATAGTAGTTTTCAGGGAGAGCTACATAATGTTCCTTTCTCAAGGGAAAGACATGTGCACTTGCAGAGGAATGCTAGATAAAGAATAGACAGTTAGGCATGGTGAGGCACATGCAAGACAAGGCTTGTAAAACAAGGCTAAAGAGGCATGTAAAACATTACAGGATTTTGGTATTATTAGGAAATGCTTCAGACATGGTCAGTGGACTCAGTCAAGTTAGCTTTTGGACTGATATGAAAAGGTCTTTACAGTACAGACACTTGAGTCTGAGTACAGAATTCCAGTCAAATATCCACACTATTCAGGACTGTTTCCGTTGATATTATTCACGAGAATCAGAGTATATGTGTAGAAACTTTGGATATATTTATCAGCACTGCTACTGTTATCAAGCATTTCAGAATTTCTGCAGGGTGTTATGCTGTTCATCAGCACTATTATTGGAGACAGTATTTGGATATTGTTAACATCTGATAAAGCATTTTTAACTGAACTACAGCATGTGCAGAATTTATTCTGAAAATTACAAAATGACTTGGCCCATAAAGGAGAGACTGGCACCCTTTCAGCACAAGTTTGGGTAATTAAGACATTCATTCCTATCTCATTCTAGTTTTTTACAATTAATTCCAGTATAATACAGTGGTATCAGTTCTTTCAATGGTGAGCCTACTATCCACGAGGAGGGACAACAGTCAAAGAAAGTTCTAAAACCCTATAGAAACCCTACATCAGCAGTGAGACTATGTGTGCTCTATAGTGCAGTCTACAGAACAGCAGTGTTTCATTCAAAACAATGTTATCAGTAGTCAGACTACATGTAGCAGTGTTCATTTGGAACACTTCTTCAGAACTTCAACAGAGACAGTTCTATTTACAGTGACACTTTTTCCAGTCTATCAGTAACTACTAATTTTAATGTTATTGAACTGATAAAAGAAACTAACAGGTTAGGGAATATAAGGAACTTTACTGTAGAACGTGAAAATTGATGGATTATTAGGTTGCAGAGTTATAGGGGACATGGTTTAAATGAGAAGGTTTCTCTTAAACCATTTCTAGCAGCGTGCCCCTGTGTACACTAGTTTCACTACAATATTTTATTTTGTTTTACTATATGTGCATATTTACAGTTTATTAGTATTTATGTAGATGTATTTTCTACACATAGATATTTTATACCTATATTATTTCTTGTTAAAGAAAACATGAGTTTTTATTGTTATTTTTATTTTGCTTAACTTCTATAATAATGTGTTTATGTATACAAGGTTAGTAATGAAGTTGTTGCTTTAAGTTTTTTTAACTAATTTTCTCTGATGAATTGATCAATGATTCAATTAAGTTGTAGTTAACTAGACTGATTGTATTATAAATAAGAGTTTAGATAGTAGTGGTTTTAAGTCTGAAGAAGCGTTCTTGTAACGTGAAAGCGCTTACTTTTTTGTTACTGCAGTTTGTGTTTTTATATGAACATTAAATTGTTGGTTTGATTCTTATTGCTGTGGTGAGCCTCATTTAGTTCATTTGGATATATATGTTTATGCTCTACTGAGGCTCTTTATCCGTGAGCTGTCTTGTCTGAGATATTTTTTAACTACAGGAAAAGGTTCATAACATTTTCAGCAGCACACCAGTGTCTTTCCAAACAGGAGAGTGTAAAGTCCATACAGAATAAGGTCACCACCAACGACACTACAGTTACTCCTTACATTGCAGACTTTTCAGTAACACACCACTGATTCTCCAAATGTAAACTTCATACAGAATACAACCACAGTAGATGTTTCCTTACATACAGAAATTCTGGCTGTTAGACTACAGAACACTAGTGTTTACTTCAGAAATTTCAGCTAAGCAACAGCATTTCTCAACAGTCTCAAAGAACTTCAGACTCTCCAAGAATACCAAGTTAAAAGACATTTTCCAGGAAACAGAAATGTACTTCACTACAGACTTTCAAGTTTCAAGTGTGACATCACACAGCCAAGAAAAAAAAGTTTAAAATGTTGCAGGTGACAGGGCACTTTCCTCCAGAATCATAGTTATGTAAGACTTTGTATGCACTTTTTAGCTAAGTCAGCTCAGAAAAGATTAAATACATCAGTAAAAATCACTTACACACCTGTTGTATAAACATGTCAAACAATACTTCTACAGTTAAGACACCAGTAAATATGTGGTTTAAAGTTAAAAACTGGGTAAAACAGTCTAAAAACTGTGTTCCAAAAATGTTAATTTTAATTTAAAGGTGATTAGTTCAGGAATGTTACTTCCTTCCAGATATAAAAGGGTTAAATCACAGAAGCACACTGCAACAGACACACTATCTCATCATTTGCAGAATGAATCAGCTTCTATCAGTATGGTTTCAGACTTAATAACACAAATTCTTGTTCACAGTCTTCAGAACTCAGTGGAAATGTTACAACACATGTAATTCAAAATACAGAGTTAAGCCGCAGTATTGCACATACAGATGTCAACACAGTCAGTGTATGTAAATACAAATTTCCCATCCAAACATAAAGCAAACATTTGCAATGTATCAAGTTCATATTAGAAATGGTCAGAATATAATAAATTCTAGTTTACATGTAATTCAAAGTACAGAGTTAAGTAGAAGTATTGTAAATATGGACATAAACGCAGTCAGTGTATGTAACATGCAGTTTTCCAGATCAAACAGAAATAAAACATTTGCTATATCTAACATTCACATTCTTTCAAATACAGATGTTCAGAATGTAATCAATTCTAGTTTCTTGTTTTCAGAAGCTAGTGAAAATATTGTACTGAGGGGGATAAGAGGAATCAGAGTGCATATTTTGATCAGCCTGATAAAGTAAATGCCAGCATAAATGATTTACAGATTTCAGGATAAAGTAAAGAAAAAATGCATACCTTACCTCACATCAATGTTATTACTAGTGTTTCAGGGGAAAAAAAAGAAAAAAAGCATTCCAATACTCATCAGTGGTACTGCTAGTTCTATAAAAAAGGATTTTCAACTTATCTATAAAGGATGTGGTAGTCCAACACCAAACTAGATTATCTATCATTGCTTCAGGTTGAAAGAAATGACAATCCTTCATTATTTACAGGCCAATTATGAAATAATGTACTGATCAATAAAGACAAATCAATTTCAGTTATAAACACCTTTACTAGAGGACACAAATGCAATCTTGTTAGAATTTAAAGGATCAAAGATTACAGCAGTTAACAGTTCAAACTATAATAGCTCTGTACTAGGTATGGACATGCCTTCAGAGTTATATGTTGTTTTAGACCTCAGTAACAAGATTTTATAGAAAATAAAAATACCACAAACTGTACAGTAGTGCAAACAGATGAAACTTGAAAGACTTTGCATGCAGTATAGTATGCAAATGTACATAATTTGAAGAACTGGTTACAACAGGAGCATGCAGATTTATGGGTTACAGATAAAATAAATCCCGGTTTAGCTGATACAGCAGAAGTGCTCAGAAAGACATATTGGGTGCAGCCAGTGGGAAAAAAAAAGGATGACAGTTATGTAAGGTATACTAGAAATAACAGCCAAGTTAATTCACAGAATAAAGGGTTTACAGTTACAAATTTGACTAAGAAATTTGTTGTGTTATTTTTTTGTTTAGCAGACATTGTTATGGTAGTACAGTGTTGCAATTCATAAATAATATTTTGATACGGACAGAGAAAAAAAGGCATTCACAGATGTTAAATGATGTTTTGCTAGTTTATAGAATGTACAATTTAAAGTCAATGCTACATTTTAGAAGTGACAGTACAATTAAAAGTTCTGATCCCATGCAAAAAAAGTATATCATAAATAGGATCCCTATCATATGATAGAAATCTCGTTTGACTGAAACTCATTTGACTGAGACCATAAGACTGAAATTTCAAAATACTGAAAATGTCACTTTACTTAAACCCATGATACTGAATTTCAGCATACTAAAGTCTAAACTGGACTATATAAAACCAGACTAGGTGGGGGCTATGCCACCCACATCACACAATGTGGGGGGTTGTGCCCCCCACCCTGCTAACTATATATACTAACTCCAGGACTGCACTACAGTGGGGAAAAGGGCATATACCTTTCACTTACCTTGCAGTAGTCTACACCCTGCCACTACTATACCCTTTTCCCCACTGTAGTGTGATCCTGGAGATAGCATATATAGTTAGGGGGTGTGGGGGGCACAGCTCCCCATATTGGGGGGTGTGGGTGGCGTAGCCCTCCACCTAGTCTGGTTTTATATGGTCTAGTTTACAGTTTACTATGTTAAAATTCAGTATTATGGGTTTCAGTTAAGTGACTTTTCAGTATTTCAAAATTTCAGTCTTGTGGTCTCAGTCAAATGAGTTTCAGTCAAATGAGGTTTGCATCATATGATAGGGATCCCATAAATATTATGTCATTAGAGCCACAGGTTCAACTCCTATGTTATACTTGCATAAAGGGCAGACAAGTAAAGTTCCAGAATTAGATCAGTTCAACTCTAATTATAAATGTGTATACTATATGAAAAAAAACTTCACATACTTGTATAAAGGACAAAAAAGTAAACTTCCATAATCAGATCAGTTCAACTCTAGTAATAAATGTGTCTATGTAAATGTTTCAGGATTGTATACATTTCATCAGAAAGTCCATTTCATCAGATTACAGGCCAGCTCAGTGAGCTGAATTAACGACAGTGGTGTATGCCATAAAACAGTATGGTAAAGATCAATTTAATATTCTTAGTGACAGATTATGCAGTTACAGTTCTTAATATTTAGTCAATAAAATAGTAAACAATAATGATAAATCCTTTCAGTATTCAGTAGTACAGAAAAAACTGAATGGTGTCAGCTAAAGAAATAGCTATGTTAAGACAGGGCGTGGGGTTTCACACAGAGAACAGTATGTTAGGACCTGACGGTCATGAGAGTAAATGTAAAACATTCAAAAGTTAAGATTAATTTTATAGAGGTACAGAAATGCAAAAAAAAAATGTTAAAATATTAATACAGTGTTAGATTACTACTTTAGTTTCATTTGAAGTTATGACAGGAAAAAAACAGTGTCATTGTGGTTTCCCTTTGATTTAATAATAAAGTTATAGCCTTTCCATTTCACTGTACTACATTTCAGTTACAGACTTGCAATAATGTATTTTTAGTGACATTAGTTTAGCTCATTATAGTACATTATCAGTTTGCTTACAGACTTATAAGCATTTCATGCAGAAAAATGTAAATAAAGTCAGGGCAACAAGCAATGTATTTATTAGTAATATTGATTTGGTTCACTATAGCATATTATCAGTTTGCTTACAGACTTACAAGAGTTTATTAGCAGCAATGTTTATTTCATGCAGAAAATGTAAATAAAGTCAGGGAAACAAGCAATGCTATTAGTTTATAATGTTAAAGTTGCAAATGTTATTTCAAGGACCTCACACTGTTTCTTTTTTTTCTTTTTTTTTTTTTTTTTTTGTGCTTTGCAGATGTTGCTAAATAATTTCCAGATTAATTGTCCAGTTTAATTTTTAATACAATCAGAAATCAGAGCTGGAAAATGGAAGGTTTGGAAGGCCTAAGACACAGAAAAAGACACTAAAACAGCCTTCAGTACTTCAGTAGTGACTAGGACAATGCAGACTAAGGCCTAAACTCGGCAAGAGCTGTGGTGTACAAGTCAAGTATCTACAGAAACTTGTGTACATCAGTGTATTTATGTAAACTAGAGTTAAAGCAAGTATGTAAATGTTCTTATGTTTTCATGCAGTTGTATAACAGTACTACTTTTCAGTTTAGTTCAGTTTACGTTTTTTTATCTATGTTCAGACAATACTGAGAGAAAAAAGTACTAGTAGTTTAGTTTCCAGAAAATAACATTTACCAGATTTCAGTTATGCTTTTATGCTTTTATCTGTGTTCAGGTAACACTGACAAAAGATATTCCTTTAGTATTAGTTAGTTTCCAGAATATACACAGCTATTTTAAATGTTCAGTAGAAATATGCATGCATTCAGTCTAATAAATGTCATTCAAATTCCAGAATATAACATTAATGTAAATTTCAGAATATGATTTTCATACTTAGTTATGAGTTCAAGTATAGTTCATTTCAGTCAAATTTTTGAATATAACATTCCTACTCAGTTACAACATGCAAGTGCATCACACTTCATGTGATTCAGTCATTAGTTTAAGGGTAAAGTGACATCATTATTTGTAAACAGCATTACTACATCATATACAACATTATCCATTCATTAGTTTTAAGGGAAAGTGGCAGAATTATTTGTAACAGGCTTATTTAAATAAAAAACAGCATGTGTTAGGACTACAGAAAAGATATGTGGCCGAGCCAGGTATGGAAATAAGATACATAAGGAAAGCTAGTGGTGGAATGCAGAAGTGCAGGAAGTAATCAAAAGAAAGAAGGAGTGCAGGAAGAAGTGGGAGATTGAAAAGACTGACCAAGCTAGGAAGGACTACTGGTTGGCTAACAAAGAAACTAAGAAATAAGTTGTATAGCAAAGAACAGGGCATCAGAGGCACTCTATCAGCTTCTGGAAAGTGACTCAGTAAGGGGCACAAAGAAACTATACCAGGTTGCAAGGCAAAGACAGAAAGATAAAGAAGATAGTTAGACACCCTTCATAAGGGATTCCAGCAACAACCTGCTTACCAGCCCACAGGACATCAAAGGCAGATGGAAGGAGTATTTCCAGCAGCTTCTGAATGAAGAAAACCCCACAGAAGTGGTACTGCCCCAGAAACAGCCTACAATGAGAGTAGAAGAGGAGCCCAGCTTAGAAGAAGTAAGAGCAGCACTAATGAAAATGAAGTCAGGGAAAGCAGCAGGCTCAGATGAGGACACAGCAGATATGATAAAGATGCTGGGTGAGCTAGGGGAGAAATGGCTCCTGTGGGTACTAATTACAGTGTGGAGAGAAAGGCGTATTCCAGATGACTGGAGAATAAGCATACTCGTGCCAGTGTACAAGAACAAAGGGGACATCCACAACTGTGGACAGTAGAAAGGCATCAAACTCCTACCACATTGCATGAAAGTTCTGGAGAGGGTGATTGATAAACGGATATGCAGAATAGTAGAATGTAAGATGGGAGATGAGCAGTTCGGATTCAGATCAGGATGCAGCACAATTGACCCGATGTTTGCATTGAGACAGATACTTGAGAAGAAACTAGAGAAGAGGAGAGAGTCAAACTGGGCTTTCCTAGACTTGGAGAAAGCATATGACAAGGTCCCAAGAAAGCTGATATGGGCAGTACTGCAGTGGTTTGAAGTCCCAGAAACATTGGTAGAATTAGTACAGGCTATGTACAAGGACCCAGTGACTCAAGTGTGAACAGTGTTTGGCCTCACTGAGGGGTTCCCAGTGGGAGTGGGTGTACACCAGGGTTCAGCTCTGAGCCCACTGCTGTTCATACTGGTAATGGACTACATCAGCAAACAGGTTGGAGGGGTCAGAGCAACAAAAGCTGCTGTATACAGACAATGTGGCAGTACAGGCAGACTCTGATCTAGAACTTCAGCAAAGGATAGGAGAATGGAATGCAAATCTGAAGGCACATGGGATGAAACTAAGCACAGATAAGACAGTGGTAATGGCAGCAGATTGGGGAAATCAGAAGAAGCTGAGAATAGAGATAGATGGGAAGATAGTGGAACAGGTAAACAGCTTCAAGTATCTGGGAGGGGTGGTTGAGGAGAAGGGTAGTCTGAATGAAGAGGTCAAAGCTAGAATCAGAGGGGCTGCAGCCAACTGGCATAGAGTATCGGATGTAGTATATGACAGAAGAATGCTAAAGAAGCTGAAAAGTAAGATGTACAAGACAGTGGTGCGACCAGTACTACTGTATGGTACAGAAACCTGGGCAGTAAAGGCAGAACAGTTGAAGAAGCTGGAGGTGATGGAAATGAATTGCCTGAGAAAGGTGGTAGGATGCACACTGTGGGACAGGCGAGGAAATGAGGACATAAGAGCAGAAGCCAAAGTAGCTCCACTTGCAGAAAAGATCAAAGAAAACAGATTACGATGGCATGGGCACATGTGTAGAAAAGCAGAAGACAATCTGGTGAGGGAGATTTGGGACAGACAGGAAGAAGGTAAGAGGAAGCGAGGGTGTCCAGCAAAGAGGTGGATGGATTGTGTGAAAGAAGATCTGCGACAGTCAGGCATGAGTGTTGAAGAAGGCGAGAGAGTGGCACTGAATCGAGAGAGTTGGCGACAGTTAATACGATACCCCGACCCCATGTAAATGGGAAAAAGGGGATGATGATGATGATGATGATGATGATGATGATGATGATGATGATTATTTAAATAAGTTATCTAAAATAGGTAGAATATTTATTTAATATACTCAAGATATAACAGGGCAGCCTTAATTCGTTACTTAATTTATGGATTACAGTGCACTTTACATAATTATTGTACATTAGACAGAAAGTTAAAAGGACACTTACAGAGTATGCAAAGGTATAGATGTGAAATACAGAAAGCATGGGTTTTAGTAAACTATTGCAGCTCATAAATATTTACAAAATATTTAAGATACACCTTTAAAAAACAGATATCTATTACAGCACATAGAAATTAAAAAGGTAAATAGAATTATTAACAAATCTAGCTGAAAATTTACAGACACAAGTTAATACAGTATTTGGTAATTATGCTTCAAGACCAATTATAAAGGTATCCCTCTAGTGCTGATTTCAGAATATAGACATCAAGCTTGGTAGGCTATATAATGAAAAAAGGAAATGGACTAAACAGTACAATGTTTGAAGATTTAAATCTATGGACAACAGGGAAACGTTTCATTTGCTATAAGAGAGAGAGACATTGTCAAACAATAAGGCACCAGTTCATAATGTAGAAAACATAGGCAATACGCAGTGTCATTTTACCATTGCAGCATACAAAGATAAGGAAGAAAAATAGGCAAGGTTAACAATTTAGAGTCTATGTTATATAACTGAAGTTTTAAAACTTTGAACTGCATATGTCGAATGACATAGGAGCGAAGTTTGAAACATTGAATATATAACAAAAATTTTTAAAAAAATTACCTGCACCCCCCACACCCTGCTACTTAAATATACCAACTCCAAGATTGCACTTCAGTGCAGAAAAGGGAAATTTCCCCATTTTGCTCTGTACAGAGCTGTTCTTTGTAGCCTTCGAAACTTTTGAAAGTTCGATCATATGATGTCAGCCATATGACATTTGAACTTTCAATTGTTCGATTATTTAATAGGGACCCAACAATTTATACTCTGTCTAACTTAACCAAAGACTCACAGAGACAGGCTGAAGATGTGTATGGCATTTTCTCCATGCTGTTTCTGTAACAGCAGGGTCAAAAGAATTACCTGGCCTAATCAGTTTTAGAAACCGCAGAATTAAAATATACTAATTTTCAGAATAATGTGCACATTTTAGATATCCAAACACCAGCGGCCAGCAATTTGCAATATAAAGATACTGAAGTCTTGAATGAAAATTAAATATATTTATTCCATATTCTTATTGTAAATGTCTCCTGGAGACATTTACAATAAGAATATGGAATAAATATCATATTTGATTTTCATTCAAGACTTCAGTATCTTTGTATTGCAAATTGCTGGCCGCTGGTGTTTGGATGTCTATGGTTTGGCCGGACACACCATACTTGTAAAGCATATAGTTCTTGTCACATTTTAGATATATCACACATACATCAGAACTTATACTTAAGGACTCTAAAGACTATGGATATGGGTAATGGGGTAATCACTGGAGCAAGTATATTTCATGTATATTGAGCTGTTAAAGCTATTTGGGAATTACATAAATTAGCCGAGTTGCTGGAAGTATTAGCTAGTGTTACCTTTGAGACCATAAAAGACATTGCTATCTATCAGGACACATCTGCAGATTATCATTAAGGTTGTATAAAGCCTGTATATTTAAACCAGATTACAGAAGTTAGTTATACAGACATGAGGTAACTACAGTAGAACATCCCTGTAAACTTTCATCAGGGACCTCAGGGGGATCTTTAAACTGAGGGTTTTCACTTTATTCTTAGTTCACTGTAGTTCATTAATGCATAATAATAGGCCTGAAAATATGGAGTCAAACTTGTGTTTTCATGTAGGCATTCAATTTTAGGGAAAGACAGTTCAGTAGAAAGGAAAAGATAATCTTGCTGGCTAAGCATGAGATGTGCAGAAATAACAGTTTTCAAGGAAAGCTACAGAATGTTCCTTTCTTAAGGGAAAGATATGTGTACTTGCAATGGAATGCTAGATAAAGAATAGGCAGTTAGGCATAGTGAAGCACATCCAAGGCAAGGCTTGTAAACCAAGGCTAAAGAGGCATGTAAAACATTGCAGGATTTTGGTATCATTAGGAAATACTTCAGACACGGGCAGTGGAGTCAAGTTAGCTTTTGGACTGATACAGTACAAATACTTTAGCCTGAGTACAGAAGTCAGGTCAAATATCCATACTATTCAGGAGGAAAAGACTTTCAGCTGGTATTATTCAGGAGAATTAGAATATCTGTGCAGAAACTTTGGATATATTTATCAGCAGTGTTACTGTTATCCAGCATTCCAGAATTTCTACAGACTGTTATATTGTTTATCACCACTGTTATTGGAGACAGTATTAAGATATTGTTAACATCTAATAAAGCATTTTAACCAAACTACAGCATGTGCAGAATTTATTCTGAAAAGTACAATGTGACATGACCCATTAAGGAGAGATTGCCACCTGTTGAGCACAAGTTTGGTAATTAACAAATACAGATATTTATTCCAGTCACATTTCAGTTGTTTCCAGTTAATTCCAGTATAATACAGTCTTATTAATTCTTTCAGGTGGAAATTCATTGTAATCAAAAACATAATCATCTTCTTTTGGCTGTTCCTGTTAGGGGTCACCACAGCAGATCACCTGTTTCCATTTCTTCCTGTCCTCTGCATCTTGCTCTGTCACACCAACCACCTGCATGTCCTCTCTCACCACATCCATAAACCTTATCTTAGGCCTTCCTCTTTTCCTGTTACCTGGTAGCTTCATCCTTAGCATCTTTTTCCCAATATACTCAGCATCCCTACTCAGCATATGTCCAAACCAACGTAATCGTGCCTCTCTGGCTTTGTCTCCAAACCTTCCAACCTGGGCTGACCCTCTAATATACTTATTCCTAATCCTGTCCACCCTCGTCACATCCAGTGCAAATCTTAACATCTTTAATTCTGCCACATTCAGCTCAAACTCCTGCCTTTTTGTTAATGCCACTGTCTCCAACCCATATAACATAGCTGGTCTCACTACCCTCTTGTAGACCTTCCCTTTCACTCTTACAGGTACTCGTCTGTCACAAATCACTCCTGACACTCTTCTCCACCCACTCCATCCTGCCTGTACTCTCTTCTTCACCTACCTTCCACACTCACCGTTACTCTGAACTATTGACCCCAAGTATTTAAACTCATCCACCTTCACCACCTCTACTCCTTGCAACCTCACCATTCCTCTATCCTCCCTCTCATTCACACATATATTCTGTCTTAGTCCTGCTGACCTTCATTCCTCTTCTCTCTAGAGCATATCTCCATCTCTCCAGGGTCTCCTCCACCTGTTCCCTACTCTCACTACAGATCACAATGTCATCTGCAAACATCATAGTCCACGGGGACTCCTGTCTGATCTCGTCTGTCAACTTGTCCATCACCATTGCAAATAAGAAAGGGCTCAGAGCTGATCCTTGATGTAACCCCACCTGCACCTTAAACGCATCCGTCAATCCCACCGCAGACCTCACCGCTGCCACACTACCCTCGTACATATCCTGTACCACTCTTACATACTTTTCTCACACTCCTGACTTCCTCATACAGTACTACAACTCCTCTCTAGGAACCCTGTCATATGCTTTCTCCAAATACATCAAAACTAGAAAAATTGTCCAAACCCTGATTTTCATCAGAAATATTTCCAGAGGGAACGTACTAGTAAAATTAACATCCTTTATCCTTGGGACACTATATGCTGGGTTATCAGTGTAATGTTTAGCGTCTCTTAATTTTTTAATTCTTCCTTAATTTAGGAAGCTCACATTGTTTGTCTACCCTTTTTATGAGATTTTTTGGGAATAAACAGTGTTCAGAATTTCCTGCATGGTGAATTCCCTTTCTGGATCATTAGCACAGTAAGTGTTTTACGATGTTCTCAGCAATTTTTGCAGTTGCACTCACTAGCCTTCTTTTTGTTCACTGACCTTCATTCCAACCTTTGTCCAGCAAATAAATACACCAAAAACATTCAAACAGGATGCAAATTCATTGCTTATTGACACATGACAATTTCACTGCTCCTATCCACCTGACTACTTCCTGCCTGTCCTTCTATCTCTCGCTCCACACAGTAGCACAGTGTTACTACCAACAACAGATGAAACAAAAAACAATAAAGCAGCACTCTCTTTTATTCAGAAATATTAGAATAAAGCTTTGGGGTAACACACTTCATCAGTATGAATTAAGCATCTTGTTTACAGTATAAGTAGGCATCTCTCTAAAAACACATGACACAAGCAACCAATAAAACATCCATATCAATTAAACAACATTAATAGAATTTTAAAGCCATATTGCTAGGATAAAGCATCAGCATTCTAGTATTAAATATGCCTGTGCATGACATTCATTTGTATTCCTTTCGTTTGGCTACTAGTATAGGTTTTAGACTTACCATATTGTTCAAGCCTGGATATTTATCTGCTTACAGCATGGTTATCTATCTATATTCAGCTATATCCAACTTATTTATAATATCCCCACCTCTCATACTTACATGTAGTACTTGCAGCACTTTAAAACTAAATGTATGTGTTGATCCCTTTTCCTTAAAGTGCTTAGCTAGTGCATTGGTCATTACCATCCTTCTAATCTCTGATTTATTTTCAATTATACGGTCTTTCAGGCACCTAGAAGATTTGCCTACATAAAATTCTGTACACACCATGCAGGTAGTCAAGTATACTATTAATTCAGTATTACATGTTACATAAAAGTCCACTTTAAATATTTTCTTACTTATAGGATGTTCAAATTCTAATTTACTACATATATCTGTGCAACAACCACAGTTATAACATGGCATTGTTCCCTTCTTATTACTAGGTGTCCTTTCCCTATTATTTAAATTAAAATCTTTGTAACATAAATATCTCTAAATTCAGACAGGTCCTGTGTGCAAATCTTGTTTTTTCACCTACAATGGATCTCATTTCTGGAATAGATAGCAGTATACACCAAAATTTTCTATAGTATTTTCTATTTTCTTACTTAAAATATTTTGAGATGTATTATGTCTTAGTTGGGTTTTATTTTCATTTGTACCTATATATGTTTGTGGAATGTCAGTAAACACAGGGGATGCTGTTCTATCCCTTTCTTCCAGTATTTCTCGTATAGTCCTATACACTAGGGTTTCATTACATCTCCTGTTCTTAAATTCCTCAGTTAATATTTTCATTTGTTCCTTACATTTTTCCATGTATGTGTTTAACCTTCTTGCTCTTAGCAACAGACTTTTTACTATTCTACAAAATACATGTTTAGAATGCATATTCCTAGCATGAGTATATCTTTTAACTTGTACATCCTTTCTATATACTGTTGTTTCTAATTTCATGCCTTCTCTATACAGTAATACAACTAAATAACTTATTTTCTCTGCAGAATAGCTCATCTTAAAATTCAAAAATGTTGTACTGTTATTTAAATATTCAACAAAATTTAGTAAGTTTTCAACATTTCCATCCCATATTGAAAAGCAGTCATCCACAAAACACTGATAAAACTGCATATTTTCCTTATGCGTATTCCTTTCACTATATATATATATATATATATATATATATATATATATATATATATATATATTCTTCTTCCCACTGATTCAGAAAAAATATTAGCATAGGTATTGGCCATGGGAGTTCCTATGGCCACACCTGAAATTTGCACATATGGGTTACCATTAAACAGAAATACATTATTTGTTAGGACCATTTCTATCATATTACATACAGTTTCTATGATAGTTCCATTCATTATTGTCTTTGCACACAGAAATTCACGTACTGCATTTATACCATACTCGTTAGGTATTACTGTAAATAATGAATTTATGGATAATGTCACCAGTAAATAAGTGTCAGTAGTCTTCCTATATTTATACTATTCATGAAGCTTTTTCAAAAAATCATATGGTAGATACTGTTTCAAGACATTCTGCACATATATAGATAATGGCTCGGTGACCCAACCCCTACTTGATACAGTCTGTCTCATAGGTGGTTCAGTAAGGGATTTATGTAACTTAGGTATACCATATATAATAGGAATAATGGGGCATGTAACAGTTAGATAATTAAATAATTCTGTGGAAATATTCCCCTATAACTGTAACTCATACACAAACATATTAACTTTTGATATTAGCTTCCTAATGTCAACAAAATTCACCTCTTTAAAACTTTTATCATCATTTAAAAAAATATTCATAGCTGCAATATATACATTTTTGTCATACAAAACTATTGCTCCAGCTTTATCTGCTTGCTTGACAATCAAATTATCTGTTTTTTTAATTCAAATAATGCCTTATATTCAACATACTTTAAATTGAATTATTTTTTACTATTAGGATATTTATTTAGTTTCCTATATAACAACCTTAAATCTTCTTCACATGCATTTAGAAGGCATTCACAATAAAACAGTGCACAGGCATGAAAGCACTGGATTTTTTATGCTCTAAAGCCCCCACAGTCATTTTATTTTTAAAAAAAACAATTTAAGACTTATGTTTCTACAGAAAATGCGTAAAATTTATACGTGAACCAGTTACATTAAAATTTGAAAAGTTTATTATCAGTCCAGTACTTATCTTCGGCTCAGCTTGCTGGAAGTTTGTGGGCTGTCATTTTTCGTTTTCATTGTAATTTGCTTCTGCTGCTGAGAATGACCTCTTGACTCTGTCCGTTTTCTTTGTTCCGCCATCTCTGGCAAGTTTAAAGACACCGGTCTCAGTTGGAAAACCTCCTTCTGCAGCATTATAGCTGCTGTGCCATTATCCTCTCTTCATTGTATTAAAATTCTCGACATGCTGATGTTCTGAGGTTGCATGGCCTCTATTTGTTGATTTACTGCTTCCCCTGTGACACCATTATGTTCCTCAGCATCACAGTCTGTCTCAGCATTCCACTCACTCGGGCCAACCCCCCTTCCTCACTATTGGTTGCTAAGCTCAAAGGATTATTTAAATTAACTAGACTCTGTTTTTCAGCCAAAAATGAATCAAGCCTGTCCATTCTTCCCTTTCTTGGCTGATTACTCGCAAATTTACTATTTTGATTATTTTTAAAGTCATTTTTAGGCCAAGAAAAATATGGCCTTGGTTAAAATCATTAATGTCTGTTCTTAGTTTTCAAAGTTTAGTTGTTTCAAGCCTTTTATCCAACATATTTAGTCTGTCAAGCATCTGCTTATATTGGTTAGAGACATTATTAAAGTCATTACACAGCAGTATTTCATTTTCTAACTTCATTATTTCATCTTTTTGGTCTTATTCTATTTTTGTGAAAAATTGGTTCATAAGAACCATATAGTCATTACTGAGCTTTAGATTTAGCTCTTGCCATTGTTTTAACACCTCAGGATAAGTATTAGCATAAGATGGTATTTTCAGTATTCTTAACCCCCTTGGAACAACATTCAGCTCCAAATAAGCATTAAAGCTCAGCTGCTGCCATTGGAGCTGCTTAAAAGATTGCACTTTTCTTTCTATCTTTAACAATAATGTCTCTATGGTAATGAACTGTTGAGGAGCAGCTCTCACATTACCTTCACCATTTCTTGTTGCATTAAGCAAAAGGGGATTGCCAGATAGTTGTAAAGACTTCGAATGGAATTCCTTCCAACCTAAGCAGTTTGGCCATCTCCTTTTCCACTTTGCATAGGTTGTGTCAACTTCTTCTTCACAAGTGTCCACAGCAGGCTCAGACAGTACCAAAATATAAGCAAAACACCAACTGTAGAAAAGTTTCACTTTATTCTGTTATTTCTGAACAAAAGAGAGTGCTGCTTTACTGCTTTTTGTTTCATTTGAAGTCATACTATAGCAGTGAAACGTTTCTAAAGTTAGTGTTTTGCTTATATTTTACTACCAACAATAGCCCACCCCTTGTGCAGACTCTCTTCCTCTGTTCTAACCATTATCAGAATACCCCCTTAATATATCATCAACCTACTCTTTGTGCTCATCTACTTCTTATCCAAAACACATATCTCTCTGGCTAACTCATACCTTCCCAGCATATCTTATTCTATATACATTCTTGTGTCAGCCCAAATTGGGCACGCAGTTATCATTAGCTTCTCATTATGTGAGTGCCTAACTATCTCCAATGCTCTGTTTGTATAAACATGTCCTTTGAATTATGTGCTTTGCACAGTGTAACCACTAAAACTGTCTTTGCATTAATTCATATTTTGCAAAAGAGTTATTGTAATGTATGTGTTCTGGAGTGCTACCGCTTTATATAATTTTATAAAAACATTCACTTTAATGTATTTGTATAGCACAGCACAGTTAATTCATTTTTGAACTCTTGATATATATCTGTTACAACCTAATAAATGTTTTTGCTTTAATAAATGTTTTGCACATTGTCATAATAACTCTGTATATGTGACCATGGAGCTGTTTCCTCAAGGCCTCCTACAAAAAGGAGTTTTAATTCCCAGTTAGACTTTCTAGAGAAACAAATGTAAATAAATAAAATAAAGAAATAAAAAACTTTAGTTCCAAAATGCCATTGTCCTTTTTTATATACATAATGCCATATTTCATTTTGCTTAAAAGAGACTCCATGTCAAAACTGCAAAATAACTACAAATACCAAATGATATAAAATTTAAAACTACATTTTACTTGCAAATCGCACAGAGCAAAGCCTCTTCATCATTAAAATATTCCCATCTTTCCCATTATCTGCCTTCTTTTACTGTATCTTTCCCACAAAACTTACCTATAAAACTGAAAATTAGTTTAACTTAAAAAATTCAGTCTGCTCTGGACTGATCAACCAACATGCACATTTGTCTTTTTTCCTTGTTAATCTCCATGCTTGGGATCTCAACTTTCTTCATAACAGCACCCAGAATATATAGGCCACATTTTACCAGTTCAGCTATCTTTATCACAGATTATATATCTCATTTCCTCCCATTGTATGTTCTTTTTTTTTATTCTCACATTACAACATTTATCACTCAGCCAAAGAAAAGCTAGCTCACCACACAATCCTCATTTCTCTTCTTAGGCACATTTATGTTTTATCTCATCCATCTATTCACCAACAATATACATTTTGTGGATCAATACTTATAGTTTAAATGTTATCATCTTATGTCTAAAACTGTATTCACTCATTATTTCCGATATACTACATTAAAAGTTATTTTATGCTTTAGAAATATAACTTCCAGATATCCTCCTTACACTTTCTGCTTTTTACATTTAAAGTAACCATTTCCTTCACAGTTATTAGCAACAAACTTCTTATATCTCTCAGGAAGCAGGACTATTTGACCCCGGACAGTTCGAACCCAATGCATTTCTATACAATTTCATGTATAATTTTTTTATGTATTGTATATGTGATTTTTTTAGTGGACAGTTCGACCCCGGACTATTTGACCCCAGAATGTTTGACCCCAAATATATTCTATTAAGTACTTTATCATTATGTTGGGCTGCGGTGGTGAAGCGGTTAGCATTGTCGCCTCACAGCAAGAAGTTCTCCTGTTCGATTCTCGGCTGGAGCACCTTTTGCGTGGAGTCTGCATTTCCTCCCCGCAGTTGAGTGGCACAAAAGACATGCAGGTAGGTGAGTGCATGAATGGGTGTGCCTTCCTTGAAGGTTGGGTGTCCTGCTGGCAACTCGGCACCATAAAAATCCACTGCCAATCATGAGCGGACCGGAGTTCTGCTGTGGCAACCCCTAACCGGGAAAAGCCAAAAGACCTTACTTTTTTACTTTATCATTATGTTATTATTTAATGAATTATTCAAAAATAACACTGTTACTTTTTCATTGTAAATATATATTATTTACTTTAATCTTTTTATTTAATGTAATTATTACATTAGTTTTTATAAATGTAACACATAAACTTTTAACATATAATAACTAGTGTTATGTTTTAATATATTATGACTAGTGTTACATATTTTATGTGTGTTACATATTTTTTATAATAAATTAAACACATTTTTTATTTTATATTATGTTGATATTTTAATCAGTCTATTATGTATTATAAATAAATTGTGTACTTTTCCTTTAACCCCCTATCACTTTGCTCTGCTGTGTTTTGGCGATATTTTGTTGGCAGTTTGGAACCCCTACCAGTTGTCGCTGTTTCTGTTTAGCCAAGCAGACAGTGTATGGCATTCACACAGTGCAGAAGACACACAACACAACAGCAATGTCATTTTCAGTCCAGTAGAATACATTTACTTACCAGTAGAAGAAATGGCGGAAACAGAAACACTTTCTTTCTGTGCCTGCTTATGTTTTAATATTGTGGCAGCTGTTGGCTGATGCAGAAACATTAGTCTCTAGAGAGGGGGAAAGAAAGAGAGCTCTAATTAATTTTAAACAACTGTTTAAACATTTACGTGAAGCCATAAGCTTCAGGGCTCTCAGCTGATACTCTTCCTCCAATATTACAAAAGAAGGAAGGAAGTTGTTTGGCAGTGGTCATTTTTTTACAAAGTAGGTGCAAACTACAAAGGGAATGGTGGACAGACACAGTAAGTCTCCCAAAACTAAGTTGATAATGTAGATGCACATTGAATCTGTACTGTGCATTGATAGTTTCACAATGATAAAAGTGTATATATTGCCCACTATCCCAACTAGGCACATCACAGTCAGGATAGTACCCAATAGGGAGGTCATAAAGACCCAACATATATGGTGATTTCCAAATGCTATTGTTATTCACAAAGTTAATAAATCAACAGGATTTGTGTCAGTATTCGTCTTCTAAACAATCAGATGTCTTGTCATTGACTGCATTTTTCAGCGATTTACAAGGACAACTATGCTGGTAACTTGATAAGATGGTTCTTTGTACAGGCATTGTCCTGATCAATGTCAGGAAAACTAAGGCCATTTTGCTCAGCAGTATTACCATTGTTTCAGGGGTAGCCTATTTTGTGCTCTGCAAAATGAGATGACAGAAATTATCAACTACAGCAACCCTGGCAATCCAGATGTTTTGATTAGTACTTTTACAGTCCATAGTTTTTCTGTTTATTGTTTTAATTGTGTTTAATTTTTTTTTTTTACATTTTTCTAATGTGTTGATTGGGTCCAACCATCCAGGGTCGAATAGGTCGGGGGCGAATCACCCGGGGGTGAATCAGCAGGGTCAAAATGTCCTTTACCCATCTCTCACTTTAAAATCCTGTATGTCAAATATATTCCTGCTTTTTAATATGGTGAGGAACCTCTGTAATATACAAATTAATACTCATCAGTAATATATAGTCAGTAAATGAACTCCCTTTGGCTGCTGCTGGTGCCTGGTTAGGAGTGCGCTCCTAGTTTATTATTGCCCTGTTTTTCCCTTGGGACCTGCCTGGGTGGATACATTCAATATACTAAAGGTCACCTACCTCATCCAAACATTCTTGCTTAGGCAATATACTGCTCTGCTGCCTCAAATCCCACTTGGACATTGGAACAAGTCTCCCAGAGGATACCAAGAAATTATTATTGCCCTGTTTTTCCCTTGGGACCTGCCTGGGTGGATACATTCAATATACTAAAGGTCACCTACCTCATCCAAACATTCTTGCTTAGGCAATATACTGCTCTGCTGCCTCAAATCCCACTTGGACATTGGAACAAGTCTCCCAGAGGATACCAAGAAATTATTATTGCCCTGTTTTTCCCTTGGGACCTGCCTGGGTGGATACATTCAATATACTAAAGGTCACCTACCTCATCCAAACATTCTTGCTTAGGCAATATACTGCTCTGCTGCCTCAAATCCCACTTGGACATTGGAACAAGTCTCCCAGAGGATACCAAGAAATTATTATTGCCCTGTTTTTCCCTTGGGACCTGCCTGGGTGGATACATTCAA
The DNA here is from genome assembly GCF_019279795.1 of Protopterus annectens. Taxonomy (NCBI): domain Eukaryota; kingdom Metazoa; phylum Chordata; order Ceratodontiformes; family Protopteridae; genus Protopterus; species Protopterus annectens. Next base: position 1,427,697,210 of record NC_056732.1, on the reverse strand, counting down.
TATACTAAAGGTCACCTACCTCATCCAAACATTCTTGCTTAGGCAATATACTGCTCTGCTGCCTCAAATCCCACTTGGACATTGGAACAAGTCTCCCAGAGGATACCAAGAAATTATTATTGCCCTGTTTTTCCCTTGGGACCTGCCTGGGTGGATACATTCAATATACTAAAGGTCACCTACCTCATCCAAACATTCTTGCTTAGGCAATATACTGCTCTGCTGCCTCAAATCCCACTTGGACATTGGAACAAGTCTCCCAGAGGATACCAAGAAATTATTATTGCCCTGTTTTTCCCTTGGGACCTGCCTGGGTGGATACATTCAATATACTAAAGGTCACCTACCTCATCCAAACATTCTTGCTTAGGCAATATACTGCTCTGCTGCCTCAAATCCCACTTGGACATTGGAACAAGTCTCCCAGAGGATACCAAGAAATTATTATTGCCCTGTTTTTCCCTTGGGACCTGCCTGGGTGGATACATTCAATATACTAAAGGTCACCTACCTCATCCAAACATTCTTGCTTAGGCAATATACTGCTCTGCTGCCTCAAATCCCACTTGGACATTGGAACAAGTCTCCCAGAGGATACCAAGAAATTATTATTGCCCTGTTTTTCCCTTGGGACCTGCCTGGGTGGATACATTCAATATACTAAAGGTCACCTACCTCATCCAAACATTCTTGCTTAGGCAATATACTGCTCTGCTGCCTCAAATCCCACTTGGACATTGGAACAAGTCTCCCAGAGGATACCAAGAAATTATTATTGCCCTGTTTTTCCCTTGGGACCTGCCTGGGTGGATACATTCAATATACTAAAGGTCACCTACCTCATCCAAACATTCTTGCTTAGGCAATATACTGCTCTGCTGCCTCAAATCCCACTTGGACATTGGAACAAGTCTCCCAGAGGATACCAAGAAAGTATGTGTGTGTGTTAATACTTGGGCCTCCACGGATTAGAACTCCATGTACTGTTAGTTTCAAGCTATCTCCCTGCCAGGGCACCCAGCAGCCTAGACACTCTCTCTTATCTCCCATCCACTTCTACCTCATCTCTTCCCTGGGTTTCACTAGCTCTTCCTTAATTTATCCCACTCAGCCCCCAGACCCACCTAGTTTGGCCTAGTGCATTCTCTGCATTGACCACTAGAGGGCGCCCCCTCCCCACTGTCATTACTTTTCTCTCACTTATTCCTTACTCTGCCAATATCTACATTCATACTTTCCTATCCATATTATATACAGTATTCCTTACTTACCCTGCCACTACTTACTCTCCTCTAATCTTTGCTCCACTGATAGGCTCTCGATCCTCTCCTGGTCTGTTACACCCTGTCCCCCACCTTGCCTATCGCTTGTTGGTCTAGTCATTTTCCTTCACACTACACTCAACTAGTTGCTACCTTCCCTTCTCTTCCTTCTAGGTATCTGACTATACGACTCACGCTATCTCTACCCTACTCTTTTACTTATCATTGCATCTCTCACTTACTCTCCTCCCTCTTTCCCTTCCCCTCTCTCCCTGCTTTCTCCGCTTCTATCCACCAGGACATACTGCTCATGCAACCTCTGTCCCACGCACCTAGCCTACTAGTGCATTCATAGTTCTCTTCTCCCTCCCCTTAGACTCTGCTACCCATCGTACATCCTTACTTCCTGTATCGGATGATTGTGGACCTTCCGGTTTTCCACACTAGCTTATACTCCTCGCCCCTCCCCACCTCCCTTCTTTACTTCCGCCTGGAAGTTATTTATACCCCCTCCTTAAGGCGCCATTTTTAAAAAAAACTCCCTTTGGCTGCTGCTGGTGCCTGGTTAGGAGTGCGCTCCTAGTGTAAGTAATCCTGCTGATATTGCAACTCTGTTTATCGGGGCCTTCCCCTAATTGTCTTGGCGTTTTGGAATTGTTGATATAATATGCTTGTATTTCACTCTGTTTGCTGTCGTTTGCTGCTACATACTACACAAGCATTTTGTTTGCTGTCATAGCCTACACAAGCATGTGTTCTTAGTTTACTTTTAAGTCGCTCTTTACGACTACAATTTAGGGAACTTAAATATTTTATCATTGAATGAAACTTGCATTTCTTATTGTATTCTGTTGTTCTCCGTGCTTATCACTCATGGGTTTTTGATTTTGTGTATCGCTCAGAAAGACTGCTGTTTAAAGTGCATATACTGCCTTTCATTCATACTGTTTATACTGCTTATACTGGTTTTACTGTCTAGAGTGCTTATACTGTCGTTTATACTGTTTATACTGCTTATACTGGTTTTACTGTCTAGAGTGCTTATACTGTCGTTTTTGGCGCTCAATTTCTCATATGTATTTGATTCACTGTATGTTGCTCAGAACGACTGCAGTTTAGAGGGTTTAAGTGAGTGTTGGTCCAAACGACTGCAGAATCCAGAGCCTAAGAGCTCATTATTTGCAAGCGACTCCCGCTTAGAGTCTACCATAGAATTCCACTACCCACACTGTTCCTTATGAACGTTGCCCTCTCGCTTGATGGAATGCAGCTCGCATTACTGTGATTGCTAGTAATTCCCACAGTTTGATTAGCGTACCCTAATGCCTCTATAGTCGCTACCGACAGGGGTGCGATACTGCCCTGAGGCTTCAGTGTCTGTAATTAGTGCTACAGTTAATAACTGCACATTAATAGTGGCTGATAATACCTGACAGGGCCAATTAGTACACCTCTTGATGTAGAGGCCATTGCATTTTTGTACCGGACACCTCAGACGGACTATTCCGTTTACTTTATACCCACACTGTTAATCTACAGTGGTTTCACTTTAATTATAGGGAACTGTTCATGGTCGTTTGCTGAACTATTTTGTAGTTGCTTTAGCCCTTACAAACACTGGCGCAAAACGCCAGCCCCACGTGTCTATGCAAACCTCTTATTCCCCTGGAAGTCTCTATCCCATGGTACTATACAAACACATTGTTATTCTGCTTTACGTATTATTAGTTGTAATCTGCTTAGTTTTTATATGTTTTTAGCCATAAAGGTTTATTGTTGATTGATGATACTTTTAGCATAACACTTTTTTTTTACCTGCCTAGTAATATTCATATGCACTGCATTTTTGTGTCTGCTTCTCTGTGACTAACTCTTACCCATCTCTTCTCCTGTCTCCAGTTATTATTGCCCTGTTTTTCCCTTGGGACCTGCCTGGGTGGATACATTCAATATACTAAAGGTCACCTACCTCATCCAAACATTCTTGCTTAGGCAATATACTGCTCTGCTGCCTCAAATCCCACTTGGACATTGGAACAAGTCTCCCAGAGGATACCAAGAAAGTATGTGTGTGTGTTAATACTTGGGCCTCCACGGATTAGAACTCCATGTACTGTTAGTTTCAAGCTATCTCCCTGCCAGGGCACCCAGCAGCCTAGACACTCTCTCTTATCTCCCATCCACTTCTACCTCATCTCTTCCCTGGGTTTCACTAGCTCTTCCTTAATTTATCCCACTCAGCCCCCAGACCCACCTAGTTTGGCCTAGTGCATTCTCTGCATTGACCACTAGAGGGCGCCCCCTCCCCACTGTCATTACTTTTCTCTCACTTATTCCTTACTCTGCCAATATCTACATTCATACTTTCCTATCCATATTATATACAGTATTCCTTACTTACCCTGCCACTACTTACTCTCCTCTAATCTTTGCTCCACTGATAGGCTCTCGATCCTCTCCTGGTTTCTTCCCGCTCCGTTCGCCCTGCGGGCTCACTCCGCTCCCCTACCCTGCCCCCAAATCCCACCCGCCCCCAGTGCATCTAGCTATATCCCTCTTGTTTCCACACCCACTTTTTCTCTACACCAATCTCGTTCCAACACCGTGCCACACCCCATCAGCCTAATATCCAATTTCAAACCACTCCCACAGGCACTACACTTCAATACATCCCACTTCTAACACACTCACTCACCTATCTACCCTATAACACCCACCTCCACTCCCACACCTCTTTCTACACTTCTCTAGTAAATCCTTCTTATCCCTTCCACTATATCATATATTTTGACAATTGCATCACCCACTTTCAAGTAACCCTATCAACATGCCTACATACCCTTATTCCACCCTATGTCTTCTATCACTTTCTCTTAAACTAACATACCTCTATCTCCTCACCCAACCTGTCATCTCTTACCACCCACAACTTTACCACACTACTTACCATCTGAACACCCCATTCCCACAATTACACTATCCCATCTCTCCCAATCTTCACCCAATAACCCAACTCCTCACCTTCTCATTTAAACTTCTCACCACTCAGAAATACTCTATCCCCACAATGAATAAACACCCCTTAATCATCTCAGATGACCCAAATCATCTTAATACTCTAATCAACTCTCTTTCAAACCCCATCTTCCATCTCTTTATCTGCCTTCTATCTGGTGATGTCCATCCTAACCCCGGCCCCTCCTCCTCCTCCTCCCCACACAAACCTATATACTTTACTTCTCTAAACTCACAAAGTATAGTGAATAAAGTCCCCATCCTCCACGCATGGCTCACACATAACAAACCTGATATACTATCTATTTCAGAAACTTGGTTAAAGCCCTCCATAAAAGATTCTGAAATAACTCCACCCAACTACTCAATCATTAGAAAAGACAGGACCCAAAAGAAAGGAGGTGGAGTTGCCCTCCTTTATTCCTCCACCTTGCTAGTTACCCCATACAACAAACCTACCCCAACATTTAATAATGCTGAACTACTCCTCTCTCTCCTCCAAATTAACAAACACAAAAACATTTGCCTAGCATGCCTCTACATTCCCCAGGTGACAATATTTCTACACTTGAAAACATCCTCTCCTGGCTCTCAGATAATATTAACAACGAAACCATAATTCTTGGAGATGTCAATATTAACTGGGCCTCCATCCAGTCCCCAACCAACCCTCTTAACATCAATCTATTCAATTTCTCCCAGCTAATCAATAACATAACCCACCCTTCTAAAGACCCCTCCAGTGGCACTATCCTCGACTGGGTCCTAGTGTCACACCCCACTATTTTTCAAACAGCGGTACTCTTCCCGACCCTCTTGGTGATCACCTGCCTACTTTCACCCACCGACTCCCCTGCATCTCTAACCGCACCCATAATTACATCACTACCCGTAATGACAAATACTTCAACCCCTCAATTTTCATTGATTCCCTGAAAACCATCAATTGGAACAGCCTAAAAACGTTGCCCTTAGAAGAAGCTGTTTCCCTTTTTAACTCCACATTTCTAGGAATACTTGATTCCCAAGCCCCCCTAAGAACAAAAAGAATAAAAACTAACACAGCCCCCTGGCTAACCAAAACTACTCTATCTACCATGAGGCTTAGAGACAAAGCCTGGGGACAGTATCTGAGAAACAAGACACCAGACAAACATATTGCATATAAAACCCTCCGTAATAAAGTAAAAAAGCTAATAATCTCTGATAGACAAACATACTTCCTCACACTCCAAAACAACAATAAAACCAACCCCCAAAGATTCTGGAAGGGAATTTCTACCCTCCTCAACCCCAGCAAACCACCCACCCCTACCCCAGACCCAAACATCCAAGACCTAGACTTAGCTATTCAATTTAACTCCTTTTTCATCGACTCTATTAGTAAACTAACCTCTTCCTTCTCATCCTCCCCCCCACCATACAACTCACCCCCTCCTACCACAATCAACCCTACCCCCATCTCTACTTCACATGACCCATCTTCCACCTCTTCCACTACTAGTACTTCCCCATCAACCGAACACTTCTCAAACTCACAATCTCCACCCCCATCTCTTTTCACCTTAAAACCTGTATCTACTACCACTATTAAGAAACTCCTCCAAAAATTAAAGCCATGCACTAATGCCCCTGATAACATTCCCTCTTATTTCCTACACATAGCTGCAGATGCCATTGCCTATCCCATTAGCATTCTAATAAACCGTTCCATCCAAGAACACACCGTGCCTACACTGTGGAAGCAAGCATTCATTATCCCCCTTCACAAAGGAGGCAACAACTATAACATCAATAATTTTCGTCCTATTGCCATTCTTTCCCCCATTTCAAAACTTTTGGAAAAGTGTGTTCACCTCCAACTCTTGCCACATCTCTTAGATAACAACCTGCTAACCCCCACTCAACATGGATTCAGGCCAAACCATAGTACCATGACTGCCCTTTTATCCTTTCTTGAGACTGTCAATAAAGCACGTGATGCTGGACACATTGTCTCTACCCTACTTCTTGACCTATCCAAGGCCTTTGACACCATCTCACACAACCTGCTTTTAACTAAAATGTCAAAACTCAACCTCTCTCTCTCTTCCATAAATTGGTTTTCTAGCTATCTGTCAAATAGACACCAAGCAGTCAGATGGAAGAAGGCTACTTCCCCATTCATAAGTACCCCCACTGGTGTTCCCCAAGGATCTATTTTGGGCCCCCTCCTCTTCAATATATTTGTCAATGACTTTCATCAATCTATCCCTTTTGCAAACATCATTCAATATGCAGATGACTCTACAATTATCTGCTCTGCCATCTCCCCCTCACTACTCCAAAACTTACTCAGCAAGCCTTTTAATAACTGAACGCTGGATGAAAATAAACCACTTAGCACTCAATGCCTCCAAAACAAAACTTATGGTTTTCACCCTTCCAAAGCTGCCTCCTTTAATACCAACTCCTTCACTATTACCAGCCTAAATAATACACCCCTAGATCTAGTCTCTGAAACTAAGCTATTAGGAGTACTAATTGACAATAGACTTACTTATAATTCCCATCTACTACTAAATATAAAAACCCCATCAAAAACTAGGCATGCTCTATCGTCAGAACCAATACCTCACTAATTCCTCCAAAATCGCACTCGCTTCCTCTTTTCTCATTCCCTCCCTTCTCTATGGTGCTCCACTACTGACTAATCTTCAGGCCTCCTTAAAAAAACAACTTTCTTCCTGCTATAACAAAATAGCCAAATTTGCTAACAGCCACAGGTCTTCAACCCACCATTGTACTTCCCTTCAAAAATTAAACTGGCTTGAATTACCAAACCAGCTTACATATATTCAGTTGACTTTCGCTCACAAGCTCATTTCCAGTCCTTCTCTTTGTCCCTCTCTGTCTACTGCCTTCAGAATGCACCTACCTAACAGAGTCCTAAGGTCTAACCACCAAAATCTATTAATAGTACACAAACCAAGTCATCCCCCAGGCAAACATTTACTATCTTTTAACCTTGCACGACTATGGAACTCACTTCCTCCATCCATTCGTACTATTACCAATAAACACATATTCAAAAAATCACTTCATACATATTTAATATCCCAATGGGATTGTTCTTGCTCCCTCCCCTCATAGATCTGCAACATTCCATCTCCACTCACACGCACCCTACTAAAGCTTATGTTTCCACTCTAAAATTATTTTAACTTAGACCTTCTGAGCTCCCTCCTCAATAACTTCCCTGATTGCTTATCTCAATACTGTTCTTAATTCTGAATGTTTTCTCAAATTTATGCCTAAATGTATTTTTCTCATAATTTTGCCTAAATGTATTAATGATTTACCTCTACTGTGCATAATTGTCTAGTAATTTTAGCATCTATTTAACTCTGCCAATATCACAGTCTTTCTCCTCATCCTTAAATGTTTTCTCAAATTCAAGCCTAAATGTATTAATTTTTATCTCTACTCTGTATAATTATATTGTAGTAAATGTATGTACCTAATTTTTGTCAATATTGGAGCTTTTCTCCCCAGGACTCCATTGAAAACGGGTTCTTTTGGCCCAATGGACTATCCTGGTAAACCAACTGCAAATAAATAAATAAATAAATAAATAAATACTACTCAATTTTTTTTTTAAATTTGATTCTTTATGTACTTTACACAAAATTATTTCATACTTTGAGCATACCACCTCACAACACTTGTCTGTTGATTCTGATCACTGATAACTTTCTTGCCATGTATAGAAAAAGTATAAGTACACCTCACCTCTTGTTATTTTGATATATACATGCTTTAATATTTTCTGTAAAACCTCCAAATTAATCTCTCTCTGTCTCCAAATTTTATTACACTTGCACAGATAAAGACTTGGCAAGTCAACACTAATTCCTTTTCCATAATTTATTAGTTTAAAACATTTGTAGACAATTCTCTACTATTTTCAAATACCCCCTTGTTTCACCTCCAAATTTGCATGCCTATTATTCTGCCTCCTGGGGACTGTCCTTATACCACTAATGCTGTTGTATGACTCTTCATATACTAGAAGGAATATGTACAGTTGTGTCAGTAAACGTACTCATGCTGTTGTATTACTGTTCTTACACTAGAAGGAATATGTACAGTTGTGTCAGTAAACAAACTCATGCTGTTGTATTACTGTTCTTATACTAGAAGGAATATGTACAGTTGTGTCATTAAACTTACTTATGTTTTATTACTGTTATTATACTAGAAGGAATATGTACAGTTGTGTCAGTAAACATACTCATGCTGTTGTATTACTGTTCTTACACTAGAAGGAATATGTACAGTTGTGTCAGTAAACTTACTTATGCTGTTGTATTACTGTTATTATACTAGAAGGAATATGTACATTTGTGTCAGTAAACGAACTCATGCTGTTGTATTACTGTTCTTATACTAGAAGGAATATGTACAGTTGTGTCAGTAAATGTACTCATGCTGTTGTATTACTGTTCTTATACTAGAAGGAATATGTACAGTTGTGTCATTAAACTTACTTATGTTGTTGTATTACTGTTATTATACTAGAAGGAATATGTAAACGAACTCATGCTGTTGTATTACTGTTCTTACACTAGAAGGAATATGTACATTTGTGTCAGTAAATGAACTCATGCTGTTGTATTACTGTTCTTATAATAGAAAGAATATGGGTCTATATTAGAATACCGAACTTTCAAAATTTCGAGGGTTCTAATATCGACCCAATATCGAAGAAACAGAAAACCAAATGTTTTCCTAGGGAAAGAATTCAGTTGTCCGTTTTTGTTGTTTTAGTATTTTTAGCACTGTGGTGGAAAGTTACGGGTCAGGTTCAGGTTATTGTGCGAGTGTGTGGATGTGAGGGTTAGGGCGGGTTAGGTGAGTTAGGGTTTGGGTGCGGGTCAGGTATTTGTGTGGACGTGAGGGTTAGGGCATGGTAGGTGAGTTAGGGTTAGGGCACAGATGAAGTGTATGTATAGCTTAGTGTAGGGTTACGTGTAA